>NC_134528.1:29077731-29377731 GCF_027942865.1 Odontesthes bonariensis | reverse complement strand
AAAACTGAATCAATTATGTTTGGATCAAATGTCAAACTAAGAAACTCACCATTGTTGAATGTGAAAGTGGGTGATGCAGTAATTACAGCTAAAGAATCAGTAACATATTTAGGATGTATTCTTGATAACAAATTAAGTGGAGAGGCCATGGCTACAAAGGTCATTTCTAAACTAAACCAGAGAACTAAATTCTTGGCTAGAATCTCTCCTTTAATTGACAGGAAAGCTCTGGAGATTCTGGCAGGGGCTTTGGTTCAAGGTTACTTTGATTATGCGTGCACCTCCTGGTTTACCAATTTGCCACACTGTGTGTGTGTTGGAGTGTGCGTGAGAGAGTGTGTATTTGTTTGTTTATTTTTGGTGTCCCTGTCCATTGTGATACATGTATGTTTGGCTTGCTCACATATTCATATACACTGATGGTAACTAGCACATACATGCTGTACATTCACAAGGACCACAATGGAAACAAGCTCCCCAAGCTTTTTTGTGTTATCCTTTTGACATGTTGTACAAGGTTTTCAAGACATATTTACTGACTTATTTATTTGTATACCTTTTTAATGCTTTGTACAATGTCAATAAACAAAATCAAATCAAATCAAATCCTAACACTGAATTTTAAATCAGTGTATCACTACAGTTGTTACAATTTAAGGACATACACGTGTGGACATATTTTTGCGACAGTCCATCCAATAGATTTAAAATACTTCAAATCAAAACGAGGCAAGACAAAAACAATTCATTCTCTGGGTGCCGTGGCCATCATGAATCCCCAGTAAAACCAGTTATGTTGTTGAGCTATTTCAGTCTGGATCCATTTTGTTGTAATCTTACACACAAGCAGTGCCATTGCTTCAAAACAGAATTACCAAAGAGCGACTGATTTCACAAAACACGTGTTGAGTTACACCACTAATGATATGTGAATAACAACTTGGAATAGTGTGTCTTGCAAAGTACTACAAATCGTATTATACCAGTAACCAGGATATGTTTATTTTTTTTTTCACAGTTTAAGTCGAGCTGTTGGTGTGGAGTCTTTGTATATTCTGGGCAGTGGATATTTCCCAACATCGGCAGCTTTGTGGGATTGACACAGCTCAGCTGTATTATGGCGAGCACTGGAGTGGCCTTGTGTGGCCTTGTGTATTGTGCTCATTGGAGGTGGCGTAACAAGCAGACAAGTGACGTTGGTTTTAGATGGTGAAAGATAAATAGTAGGAGGAGCTGACCCACTAAGGTCAAATTTTAGTATATTTCGAAACTTATCACAATCATTAACGGTGAGCAACGTGTCACAAACCTGGAGGGTTTTTTCTTTTTTCTATGTGAGTGTGTGCTCTGTAGATCTATTAATAGAAAATGTAGGATCAACACATTTTAAAAGCTGTTCTCAGGTTCAAAACTGTTATGAGAAGACAAATGGAGTCTGATCATTGCAGCATTTCGAATCCCTCTTGATTCAACTCCTATATGTAAGAGAATTCATTTTGTGTGTGAAAAAATATTGTGGCTGGAAAAAAAGATTGTTAGAAGATTATCTTTTTCTGAGTAATCAATACACTAAAAGGAATGCTGATGGTTGCTTTTTTTCCTTTCCTTTCTTTAAAAAAAATGTTCTGATAGTTGCATAATTAATGCTGATATTATATATATCATATGCATATAAAGTGCAAAAAACCTAAAAAAAACATTTACTTACAAAAAGACAAAAAAATAAATAAACTGCTCAGAATAAGAATCCCTCCAGGGTGTGTTAGTCCAATTAAGTAAAGAAAAGGCCATAATTACTTGGAGCCTAAACTGAATAAAACAAGGTAAAATGTATTGCAAACACAATCACCAACTGAGGACAAATTATCTTACATGAAATCCACTTGGCATTTTTCATTCAAATTACTTATCAATCACTTTCATTGGCACCAAACAACCCAGTAGGGCGACAAATGCCATTCCGACATCCCACCATTCCGACATCCCGCTAGTCCGACATGCAAACATCCCGCCATTCCGACAAGCAAACCTCCCACTATTCCGACATGCAAACGTCCCGCCATTCCGACAAGCAAACCTCCCACCATTCCGACATGCAAACGTGCCGCCATTCCGACAAGCAAACGTCCCACCATTCCGACATGCAAATGTCCCACCATTCCGACAAGCAAACGTCCCGCCATTCCGATATGCAAACGTCCCACCATTCCGACAAGCAAACGTCCCACCATTCCGACATGCAAACGTCCCACCATTCCGACATGCAAACGTCCCACCATTCCGACAAGCAAACGTCCCGCCATTCCGATATGCAAACGTCCCGCCATTCCGATATGCAAACGTCCCACCATTCCGACAAGCAAACGTCCCGCCATTCCGATATGCAAACGTCCCGCCATTCCGACAAGCAAACGTTCCACCATTCCGACAAGCAAACGTCCCGCCATTCCGACATGCAAACGTCCCACCATTCCGATATGCAAACGTCCCACCATTCCGATATGCAAACGTCCCACCATTCCGACAAGCAAACGTCCCGCCATTCCGACATGCAAACGTCCCACCATTCCGACATGCAAACGGCCCGCCATTACGACATGCAAACGTCCCACCATTCCAACAAGCAAACGTCCCGCCATTCCGACAAGCAAACGTCCCGCCATTCCGACATGCAAACGTCCCACCATTCCGACATACAAACGTCCCGCCATTCCGACAAGCAAACGTCCCACCATTCCGACAAGCAAACGTCCCACCATTCCGACAACAAACGTCCCGCCATTCCGACATGCAAACGTCCCGCCATTCCGACATGCAAACGGCCCGCCATTCCGACATGCAAACTGCCCGCCATTCTGACATGCAAACGTCCCGCCATTCCAACAAGCAAACGGCCCGCCATTCCAACAAGCAAACGTCCCACCATTCCGACATGCAAACATCCCGCCATTCCGAAAAGGCTTTCCATAAAATGAAATGTGCCTTACTCAACAGGTGAGTCCCTTCTTTCTGTTCATGCATTTTACATGTTTTAAGACGTGTACAGATGTGATACAGTCTTTAAAAGCGTAATTAAATTTCATATAACTGAGGTATAATGCACATATAAAGCACTCTAAAAGCAAATTAATTATATTCAAATAGTTTATTACACAAAAAGGAGCGACAAACACTGTTCACTTATTGATTTAAAACTAATAAACTTATATAAAAAAAATAATCATACGTTTTGGGTAGCCTAATAAATTGGTTTTATTTGCAGCACCGGGACATCCGACACAGGCGAGCTGTCATCGATGGCTGTAATTGCAATTATTAATGTTGCATATGATGCCAGCGTGCAAAAGACGCTCTGTGGAGAGCTCCGCTCCAGCTGGCTGCTGTGACAGGTCACTGACACTGTATTTCTACTTAATCTAACATGTTTCAGACTCACCCGATTTACATTAATACCTGTATTTTGATATTTAAAATTTCAGGGGATTTTGATTATAGATTATTAAAGTTGGTTTGCGAGGTTGTGGAGTTCCTCTAAAAAAAAAAAAAGGCTTTAATAGGCTATCAAAGGAAGCGCTGCGTTTGATACTGTAGATCACAGAATCCTGTTGCACAGGCTGGAAAACTGGGTTGGACTTTCTGGAGCGGTCCTTAACTGGTTCAAGTCCTACTTAGAAGGCCGGAGTTATTTTGTTACAATTGGCAGCTATGAATCTGAGCGCGTGGCCATGACTTGTGGAGTCCCCCAGGGGTCAATTCTTGGACCTCTGCTTTTTAACTTGTATATGCTCCCTTTGGGTCAGATATTGCAGAACTTTAACATAAATGATCACATTTATGCAGACGATACACAACTTTATGTGTCTCTGTCACCGGACGACTGCAGCCCAGCAGACGTACTGTGTCAGTGTCTGGAGGAAGTAAATTCAATTCAATTCAATTCATTTTTATTTATATAGCGCCAAATACAACAAATGTCATCTCAAGGCACTTAGATAGTAAGTCCAATTCAAGCCAATTGGAATTCAATTAATTAATAATAATCATAATTCATAAAATAATCCAATTCGTTCATATAGAGCCAATTTAAAAACAATTTCCTAGCTAAGAAAACCAACAGATTGCACTGAAAACTTTTTGTTTTTCGGTCCAATCTCCCGGCCTGAGCGTGCCTGAGGCGACTGTGGAGAGAAACGACTCCCTTTTAACAGGAAGAAACCTCTGGCAGAACCAGACTCAGGAAGGGTGGCCATCCGCCTCGACCAGCTGGGGTTTGAGAAGACAGAAAGGAGGGGGAGGGGGGGAGGGCCGCAGCGGCGGCGGCACTGTAACACCATTCAAAGGATATCTGTTGGAACAGGGAAACACGAGTTAATGACCACAATAATATCACATATACATAAAGAGAGTAAAGTGAGGAAAGGTGTGACAGATGAGGCCCCCCAGCAGTCTAGGCCTATAGCAGCTTAACTATGGGATGTTTCAGGATTACCTGAGCCATCCCTATTCAAGGTAAACACAAGAAACTTGTGCTAACGAAAAAATAAATAAATAATAAAATAAAGGACCAGACTCAGTGAGTAATTCCCTATACTCCCTATATAGATCTGCTCCTCACACCACAACAACCATCTTTTTACAGCCACAAGCTACCTCAGCCTCTCACCAACTGCACACCAGTCACAGCGGGGTGGGGATGCAAACCCTGGTTCGGGTAGGGGGAGAAATAAAAGAGGTAAGATAAGCGGGAATGGGATTCAAACCCTGGTTCGGGTAGGGGGTAATGAAAGTATAGAGGGTGCCAGAGGTGGAGGCAGAACAAGACACACTAGCAGATACACTATCAGATTCAACAGACCTAACTATAAGCTTTATAAAAAAGGAAAGTTTTAAGCCTGGTCTTAAAAGTGGAAAGGGTTTCTGCTTCCCGGACATTTACTGGCAGCTTATTCCACAAGAGAGGGGCCTGATAACTGAAGGCTCTGCCTCCCATTCTACTTTTAGAAACTCTGGGAACCTCAAGTAAACCTGCAGTTTGGGAACGAAGTGCTCTGTTAGGAAAATATCTTACAATGAGATCTTTAAGATATGATGGAGCTCGGTCATTAAGAGCTTTATATGTAAGGAGAAGAATCTTAAATTCTATTCTGAATTTAACAGGGAGCCAATGAAGAGAAGCTAAAACTGGAGAAATATGATCTCTCCTGTTAGTTCTCATCAAAACTCTGGCTGCAGCATTTTGGATCAGCTGAAGGCTTTTCAGAGAATATGTGGGACAGCCCAATAATAAAGAATTACAGTAGTCCAATCTTGAAGTAACAAATGCATGGACTAGTTTTTCTGCATCACTCTGAGACAAGATGTTCCTGATTTTAACAATATTACGAAGATGAAAGAAGGCAGTCCTAGAAACCTGTTTTATATGCGAGTCAAATGATAAGTTCTGGTCAAAAATAACTCCAAGGTTCCTCACTGTAGAACTAGAAGCCAAGGAAATACCATCTAGAGTAACTATATAGCTAGACAATTTCTTCCTGAAACGCTCAGGTCCAAAGATAACGACTTCAGTTTTGTCTGAATTTAGAAGCAGACAGTTCTGAGTCATCCAGGTCTTTATGTCTTTAAGACATGCTTGTAGTCTGACCAACCTATTGGGTTCATCTGGTTTTATAGATAAGTACAGCTGAGTATCATCAGCATAGCAAAGGAAATTTATGCCATGCTGTCTAATAATGTTACCTAATGGAAGCATGTATAAAGTGAAAAGAATCGGTCCAAGCACAGAACCCTGGGGAACTCCATGACTTACTCTGGTGTGTGAGGAAGATTCTTCATTTACAAGAACAAACTGAAATCTATCAGATAAATATGACTTAAACCAGCCTAATGCAGTTCCTTTAATCCGAATAACATGTTCAAGTCTCTGTAATAAGATACTGTGATCGACCGTATCAAATGCAGCACTGAGATCCAACAGGACAAGCACAGACACAAGTCCGCTATCAGAGGCTAAGAGGAGATCATTGGTAACTTTCAGCAGTGCAGTTTCTGTGCTATGATGCACTCTGAATCCTGACTGAAACTCTTCAAACAGATTATTTCTGTGTAAGTGATCACAAAGCTGAGCTGCAACTATTTTTTCAAGAGCTTTAGACATAAAAGGGAGATTGGATATAGGTCTATAATGAGCCAACACTTCTGAATCAAGAGTAGGTTTTTTAAGTAAAGGTTTAATTACAGCAACCTTAAAAGTCTGAGGTACATATCCTGTCAACAAAGACAGATTGATCAAATCCAATATGGAAGTGTCAATTAATGGGAAAACCTCCTTGAACAGTCTGGTTGGGATTGGGTCTAAAACACAAGTTGATGGTTTAGAAGAGACTATTGCTGTTGTTAGTTCAGAGAGATCAACTGGGCAGAAGCCGTCTAAATACAAATCAGGTTCTAAAGATACTTCTAAAGCTGCTGTACTTGATGATACATCACTGATAATAGTGGGAAGGACTCCATCAATCTTCTCTCTGATAGAAACAATTTTATTAATAAAGAAGCTCATGAAATCATCACTGCTGAGAGTTAAAGGAATAACTGGCTCAGCAGAGCTCGGACTCTTAGTCAGACTGGCTACAGTGCTGAAAAGAAACCTGGGATTATTCTTATTCTCTTCTATCAATGATGAATAATAAGCAGTTCTAGCTTTACGAAGGGCTTTCTTATACATTGTTAAACTATCTTTCCAGACTAACTGAGACTCTTCTAAATTAGAGGAACGCCACTGTCTCTCCAGCTTTCTTGCAGTCTGCTTTAAAGCACGCAGCTGTGAATTATACCAAGGAGCCAACCTCTTCTGACTGATTACCTTCCTTTTCAGAGGGGCAACATTGTCCAGTGCTGTACGCATTGAAACTATAGTGCTGTCAACAAGAGAGTCAAGTGCTGCTGGAGTAAAGTTTAGGTAGTCGTCCTCTGTCATATCTGCACATGGCAGTGAAGAAAAGGATGATGGAATTAATTCTTTAAATCTGGTTACAGCATCCTCTGATAAACACCTTCTATACGTAAATTTCTTCTCAGAAACTGTATAGTCAAGTAATGTAAACTCAAAGGTTATCAGAAAATGGTCAGATAAGACAGGGTTATGAGGGAACACTGTTAACTGTTCACTCTCAATGCCATAAGTCAGAACAAGATCAAGGGTGTGATTAAGGCAGTGAGTCGGTCTGTGTACACTCTGAGAAAATCCAATAGAGTCCAATATAGAATTAAAGTTCATATTCAGGCTGTCATTTTCAACATCTACATGAATATTAAAGTCACCCACTACAATGACTTTATCTGTACTCAGCACTAACTGGGATAAAAACTCTGAGAATTCAGACAGAAACTCAGAATAAGGGCCAGGTGGACGATACACAACAACAAACACAAGAGGTTTCTGGGATTTCCACTTTGCGTGGGAAAAACTGAGAATCAGAGATTCAAAAGAGCTCAAACTAATCTTGGGTCTGGGACTGATTAGTAACCCTGATCTGAAGATAGCTGCCACTCCTCCTCCTCTGCCTGTGGTTCGAGGAACGTGAACATTTAAACAGTCAGAGGGAGTTGCTTCATTAATGCTAACATGATCCTCCTGCTGCAGCCAGGTTTCTGTAAGACAAAATATATCAATATGATGATCACAAATCAACTCATTCACTAACAGAGACTTGGAAAGGAGAGATCTGATATTCAGCAAACCACATTTAATAGTTTGATGTTTTTGTTCAGTTAAAGTTTTTGTTTTAATAATTTCGTTTTGCACAAGAGGATTTGCTCCTTTTGTGTTAATTGATTGGGTGGGTAGCAGCAGGTGGGAAGCTGCAGAGAAGTGTGTAAGACTACAACTCTGCATCCTGGTCTGAGCCCTGGGTTGTCATGTTTTAGGGTGGCAAATAAATTCATCCATATTTCTAGAAATGAGAGCTGCTCCTTCCAAAGTGGGATGGATGCCGTCTCTCCTCATCAGACCAGGTTTTCTCCAGAAAGATTGCCAATTATCTATGTAGCCCACGTTGTTTGCTGGACACCATCCAGACAACCAGCGATTGTAGGACGACATGCGGCTAAACATGTCATCACTGGTCAGATTTGGCAGGGGTCCAGAGAAAACTACGGATTTCCCGTGTTGAGTCAAAATAAGCCGCAGGCTCCACTCCTGGTGGTGCCCTTCCGTCAATTCCTTTAAGTTTCAGCTTTGCAACCATACTGCCAGTGGTCCTCAGTGGATGTTCACTCGTTACAATTTAGGAATTTAAATAAATTTGAATTTTTTTCTTTTTAAATTTTTAATCCAAGTAAACACCTGGATGAGAGAGAATTTTCTACAATTAAATGAAGACAAAACTGAGATCATTCTGTTTGGGAGCAAAGAGAAGAGGGTCAGCGTTGGTAAATATCTTGAGACTCGGGACCTTACAATCACTGACCAAGTTGGTAACCTGGGAGTGTTGATAGACTCAGATCTGACTTTCAGCAGCCACATCAAAGCTGTCACCAAGGCAGCTTTTTACCATCTCAGAAACGTCAACAGAATTAAAGGTTTCCTCTCCCAAAAAGACCAGGAGAAACTCATCCATGCATTCATCTCCAGTAGACTCCATTACTGTAATGCTCTTTTAACTGGACTTCCCAAAAAGAGCATTAAACATCTGCAGCTCATCCAGAACGCTGCTGCTGGAGTTTTAACCCGGACTAAGAGATCTGAACACATCACAGCAGCTTTAAAATCTTTACTCTGGCTTCCAGTCAGTCACAGAATAGATTTTAAAAGCCTGCTGATGGTTTACAAATCCCAGAACAGTTTAGGCCCAAAATACATCTGTGATATGTTCAGAGAATATAAAGCCAGCAGAGCTCTTAGATCCAAGGACTCAGGTAAGCTGGTCCAGTCCAGAGTCCAGACTAAACATGGAGAAGCAGCATTTAGCTGTTATGCTGCAAACAAGTGGAACAAACTGCCAGTGGAGATTAAACTTTCACCAAATGGAGACATTTTTAAATCCAGGTTAAAGACATTTCTGTTCTCATGTGTCTATGCATGAAATATCTTTTAACTTATCTAGACTGTTGCTTGTTTTTAAATTAATTGAAATTATTTTATTTGTTTCTCTTTATATTCTTTTATGTATTTTTAATGCTTCTTACACTCCCTGCTGCAATGCTTTTATTTTATGTAAAGCACTTTGAACTGTTTGTACATGAAATGTGCTATATAAATAAATTTGATTTGATTTGATTTGATTTGATCAAAGGAAGTGTCAGAAAGGCGGGATGTTTATAAAAAAAAGAACATACTGCCATTCCGACAAAGGGAGGAAAAAAGTGTCGGAATGGCGGGACGTTTCATAGAAAATTAAGTGTAGCCATTCTGACAATGTGAGGCCCATGTCGGAATGGTGGGATGTCGGAATGGCGACATGTAAACTGTCAGTAAAGCCAGTCAAATCCCCAAACCAAACTTGAATGTAAAATAAAATGTGCTTACTTCTGAAACATTTTCAGGAGGACCGCCAACACACTGATCAGAATAAATTAAAATAGCCACTGACACTATAATGACCTGTTTAGAAAATTGTATGACTCAGTATTTCATGAGAGTTGTTGATGCTTTTTGAATGGGAGGGAGTCTGTTGGAGCTAGAAAAGTTTTGGCACCTGCGCCTTAACAACTATCAGTGGCACTGAACTTTAAGGCATTTTTGCATTGGCTTAACTTTTGAAACCAGTGCTTACAAATTTATATGAAGCCTATGGATACAAATCTGGAGCTGGTTAGCCAAGTTTAGCATCACAGCTAGAAGTAGGGGAAACAGCTAACAGCTAACAGCTAGCTGTCTTTTTAAGTCATATCAACCAGCCACCGATGCAGATAGCTTCATTTTATGTCCTCCTTTCGTTTTGTGGTATCCATCTCTGTCACCAGCACAGTACAGCCAAGGTGAACATCCTTTTTCTGTGCCCACACACTCTCACCTTTTTAGTTTGGAAGGACTATATCTAACTCAACAAAAAACTTCCTCTCAAAATCCAGTCAAATAACTCCACAACTATCTGCAATGGTAGGTAAATATTTCTGAATTGGGTGTACTGGCTCTTAAGCAATATAACAAAAGGAACAGCTCGTAGCTCATTTACATGAACCAATGCATCAGATTAGTGTGACTCATTGCCCAATGTGTTCGCAGTCTGAACAAAATCAGTCCTAGTAAATGTCTATATAACAAGCCTGGGACTAGGCTGAACAATGAGTAGAAGTAGAAGGGCTGTCACAGGCAGACCCTCTCAGGAGATCCCTTCTTATCATTCAGGGGTGTCGCAGTTAAACGTTGCTCTTTCTATTCATCATCTGAACTCACTGAATTGACTGAATTGACTGTGTCGACTATTCACCCCAATGCTTTCTGATTACTGGGCTGATTTGCACTGTGTAGCAATTCCCAGCCAAAGAGCAATGTCACAATTACTTTCCCTCTCCCCTCCCCGGAGATTACAGCATTGAGCTGCTGATGCAGGTGTGCACAGTACAGCGGCCCCCGAAACACTTGTTTTTCTGCACCAAGGCTCTTTTTTGTGTTCTTGGGCTCTTTTTTTTCCCAGTCTATCACCTTTCTGCGTTTTCTATCAAAAGACATCCATCAGCGAAATATTGCTCCACCTTCTCTTGTTACTCCAGCAGCACTGTGTCAGCTCTCTGAACCAGAGAGCACAGACTGCTGCTGCCGCTGGAGGTGCTGGGGAGATACACCGGACAATACACTCCAGCACTGCTCACATTTACACCCCATCAAAAAGTCTGGCTACTTTTCTTAATAAGCCAATAAATACTCATTGTATGGACAAAATTCCTTGGTGAAACATACTGTATATCTAAAGAACGAGAGAGTGGCACTCATCATTACCCTCTCTCTGTGCGAATGATCATGATTTCAGCCTCATTATTCCATCTCACTGTGGTCAGCTGTTTACGAACGCAGATCAAAGCAGTCACATTCATCTCTGTGGCTCGTCCAACGCTCTTCCTGCTCAGCTTTTTAAACTCACGACAGTTTAAAAAAGCCATTTAAGAGATGAGGTCTGACATTTGTCAGAAAAATAGCACTTGAGTGCTATTCAAACTGTGTGAAGAGCATGGGGTAATGTGTAAGAATAGTTGCCATGACTACATTGACATCATTTCTGGCAAACAGAATTGAAGGCTTCTCAATAGAGGATCTGTTCAAATTCTGGCTCTGCACACACTGATGTGAAAAAAGCTATGTTTTGAGGTTGCCTTTAAGCTTGTACATGCACACGTCTCTGTCGATATCTTATCATGATGATGCATGACGTTCACATAATCTGACATCATCCGCTGCAATGCCTGCCCAGAGAAGTATCTCACCCCCACAGATGAGAGGAGAAGACACAAATCTGTTTTAAGGAGTGTACAGCGGGTGCGGGGGAGAAGGTTACAGTCCAAATGGAAGACGAGCAGGCGAGGTGGGGGTAAAAATACAAATCACAGTGACGGGGACAGCCTGCCTACTGTAGCACAGTCCATTCAGTATTCATGGATATGTGGCACATTCCTACAGCAATGGATGGCTCTCGCTTGAAAACCATTCTCTCCACAAGCACTGGCTGTTCATTTCAGAGCGTAATTGAATTTCTCAAAAAGTCAATCTCACTGCAAGGGCACAGCTCTACCATGTAGTGCACGGTGTGAGCCAGGACAGCAGCAGAAACACAGAGTGATCTTGTCTCGGTGCCATGGCTGTGTTATTAAGCTTAATGCGACTCTGTTCTGTTCTGCTGTCTGATTCATGACACAGCAGCCGGCATGCTAAACTTAATCCTCTGACATGAAACCAAATAGCAGAGCAGAATGGTATTTAAATAGGAGGAGCACAGCTGATCTCCTATTGTGTAACCTTCCTTCCCCTCCAGATGGTTTGATTTGAACCCTTTCAGGGGTTAAAACACTGTAACCTGGCTCAAATAGGAATCCGCTGGGCGCAACATGATATGAATATGCTCAGAATTCCACATAAAACATTACATTAAGCCTCTTTCACAGATGTTAAGTCAGTTCAGATGCAGGCTCAAAGTGAAATGTGTATATTCATCCATGCATGTAAGTATTAGTGTGTCAGATGGGGCAGAGGAGGGGGGCAAATATTACCACTGCTTATAATAATGACATTCCTGGCACTGGTGTGAAAAAGAGCCCACTGACCTCCCCCTGCCTTCCACAGCATTAGTAAACAACTCAAAAGGAGGCAGGACGTAGCGCCTGAGCTCCGCGCTCCACAGACCCAAGAAGGCTGAATGTACTACAGCTCATTTTCTAAACTTGGAAGGATTTTCCAGAATAAAAATGCAGATTAATTACTTTCAGAACACTTTCATCTTCACAGCTGAAGGTTTTAATATTATGATTTTTTAATATTGAGGGGAAGAATAACGTAGGTGCTTGTTCATGTGTTCATGAAGCCATAAACTCCAGTGAGCAGTATAATCTTAGATTGCCATCACTGCAGAGCAACTGAGAATACTAATTGAGCAGCACCTCCTTTTCCACATTTCAATAATAAAGCAGTAAAACTTGTGTTCCACTCAGAATCCCATTCATTTAACTGTTAAGTGATACACAGTATGTGCACGGAGAAGTCGTTTACACACACCTGCTGAGGGGAACCTTGTGTCTGCAGAGAGGATCGCCACAGCTTTATTTAAAACTTTTATAATTACGCTTTCAGTATTATGCTGTTACACTTGGAACGTTTTTTATTTGAACATTTTGAGACACAAGGAAATCTGATCATCTGATAGATACTGCAGGGAACTTGTAAAATTATAAGTCAGTACCCAGTAACTGATTGATATTAAAGGAGCCATGGCATGAAGTTTTCACTTTTTAAGGTTGTTTAACATTAATATGAGTTCCTCTAGCCTGCCTGCGGTCCCCCAGTGGCTAAAAATGACGATAGACCTAAACCATGCACTGGAAATTATTCTCCGCCTTTGGTAATGTGACCATGCAGATGGCCTGATCGAGAAAGCTGCCTCTTATGACGTAGCGCCTCATATGACGTCGAGGTTGTTTCTCCCCAGAGCCCATATATGGCTATGCCGAAACTGCCTTTCCCCGCCCACAGCTCTTTGGCCAGCTCATTGCTCTGTACATGGATGTAAAAAATCTGTTTAGAGCTCCTGCATCAGAACCTCTAAAGAGCCAGTGGACAGATTTTGTTTTTTTCTGGGAAAGTGACGACAGAACCAAAGAGATTTGTGTATGTGTGCGCCAAATATTTCACCGACGAATGTTTCCAGAACTTGGGCCAATACCGAGCCCAAGGGAGAGCCCAGACACCCTGCGGAGGAAACTCATTTTGGCCGCTTGTATTCGCGATCTCGTTCTTTCGGTCACTACCCACAGCTCGTGACCATAGGTGAGGGTAGGAACAGAGATTGACCGGTAAATCGAGAGCTTCGTCTTCTGGCTCAGCTCCTTCTTCACCACGACGGGCCGGTGCAGAGCCCGCATCACTGCAGACGCCGCACCGATCCGTCTGTCAATCTCCTGCTCCATTCGTCCCTCACTCGTGAACAAGACCCCGAGATACTTGAACTCCTCCACTTGGGGAAGGATCTCATTCCCGAGAGTAAGTAATTTAACGCCGTATAATTGTGTTGCTTTCCTGTATGTACAGTATAGTTACATAGTTTGTTACCACAGGAAAGGGTCTGTATCGTTAGCTATGCAGCTAATAGCATCAGGAATGCGTGTGTCATGTTAGCAAGCTCTTATCTGTGCCAACTGGGCTGTTGGAGGTGTTTGCATGCCCATGAGATGGTTAGCTCGCTCATTTTAGACCAAAACCCCCTACTTCAAGCTTCCTGAAGAAGAATGAATCCGCAAATTCAGTGCATGTCATCAGGATAATGATTCATTCATGGTTCCAGAGTCAAAACGGTCAGTCTGTCTGTGTCGTTGCGAGTGGACACCTCATTTACTGTAACGCGAGTGTTGTGTACTTATTTGTTGTTTTGATAGTCGTCCTGCTGTTGGTGTTATGGCACGCACGATATCTGTCTTTCCCCTGATTGAAATGACTCGCGCTACGTGCATCTTTGCAAACCAGAGCAATCAGATGAGAATGTCAAAATCCTCACTCCTTTTGGCTTTCCCCTTCACGCACGCCTTTTTTGTCGTCTTGCTGTGTCTTGTGTAGCACTTGCTTGATGTTTGACTGTGTTAGGAAAGTTGTTCACTAACTAGTTCGTCATATTGTTAAAGTAAGCTCATTTCAACAGGTTTCGCTAGTTTTAGTCGCTAGCATCTTTGCCCCACCTTTCTCCTCCTAATTTGCATTTAAAGCTGCAGACCCTAAACAGCTCATTCTGGGGATCCTAAGGAAAGCTCATTTTTGGGACTGGCTGTAATTCTGCATCAAGGCAGAATTTTGAGGAAAAAAACTCAGATACAGTATTAGGGGACCACTAAAGCCTATAAAAATATATAAAAGCCTCCATTTATTTTCATGCCATGGCACCTTTAAGTTCCCCATTTTGCCACTTTGTGTTCTTAAAGGGATAATTCGGAGTAAAATGCACTTTAGATCAATTTACGGGATGTTGGGAGTACATACGTTGAGTTGACATCAAAATCATGTCATTCGGATGTGTTTTGAGAATTTCGATTTGACCGTTTTTAGCCAAAAGTCGTTAGCCTGGAAGTGATGAAGCGTTTTGTAGCGGCGATACTCGATGCCCTCATCACTTCCAGGCTAACGACTTTTGGCTAAAAACGGTCAAATCGAAATTCTCAAAACACATCCGAATGACATGATTTTGATGTCAACTCAACGTATGTACTCCCAACATCCCGTAAATTGATCTAAAGTGCATTTTACTCCGAATTATCCCTTTAACACATCCAGTGTTCTAATTTTTCCATTATATTTAAGTCCTGCAACAACCTGCATGCTGAGGACAGGGAATTGAAGATAAATGGTAAATGGACTGTACTTGTATAGCGCTTTTCTAGTCTAGCTGACCACTCAAAGCGCTACTAACACTACATGCCACATTCACCCATTCACACACACTCATACAGCACGTCTACGTCTATACACACTACGCACTTTCTAATCATTCACACACCGATGGATTTATCAGTAGGCAACGTGAGGTTCAGTGTCTTGCCCAAGGACACTTCGGAGTCGAACCACCGACCTTCCGATTGGTGGGCGACTGCTCTTCCTCCTGAGCTACAGCTACAGCTTAGACTTGCATCACAATTGTTGACTTTTTCTTTAAAGTGCCTTCAGAAGACTTTTGTTTTGAATTGGCGCTACATAGATGAACTGAATTTCATTATTTTTGTCTTAGCCTGCTGGCTAGCGTTAAAGTGAGGTTCATGTATCTTTGAAAACACGAGACAATTGTCCTTTAACAATGAAAGCTGAACTCATATGCATTACAACATATCACCATTTACTTTAATACGCTCCTATGTTTTGCTGTTACTGCTTTACTTGCTTTCTGTAACTTGAATAGCTAGTGTTAGCTCATTTTGACATACTTGTCTTAGCTGTAGAAGACAGTGGTCTCAGTTTGGAGAATCTGAAGAAAACTGACAGGGGTGCTTAGCTAAGCGCTACCAAGAGCTCATTTTTCACCATCTAAAACAAGTCAAACCTAAATAAATCTCATAGGAGTTTGAGTTAAGTAGATTTTTACACTGCGTAACTTTCACATAAACAATTGGGTCTACACGATACAGTCCAAGTTGTGGCACAGACTGAATTGCATTGGAAAGTTAACATTTGTAGTCAAGAAACCTGTCTATAGCAAACATATTTAATACATCATGGCTGATGGACGAAGGCATAAAATGATGTCCAGACATGATGTTCAGAAACCCAGTGGAGCAGGTGGGAGTGGGAATAAGAAAACAGTCCTCCATTGAGCTCTGACTGATTCCTCTTTTACAGCAAAGCTTAAAAAACAGATACCTTCATATGAATTGTCAATGCAGAATGTGTTTGCAAGGGACAAGATCTTGGAAAAGGAACTTTTCTGGTTTCTGTTTGTGCTTCGAGCAGTCCTGACTAAATGTATAAATATCTGATTATCAGAATGAAAACAAAAGCCTTCAGATGACAGCTTATGGGTCCCTTAAAAGGTTTTTTTTTTGCTCTGTTTTAGTTGCAACTAAGGAGAAAATGATGTTGCTCATTATTATAATTGCATTGTTTGGTGGTTAGCTCTGTTACCTCAGAGCAAGAAGATTCCTGGTGCAAATGTCAGTTTCTGTATAAGGTTGGCTTGTTCTCTCCAGGCACTGTGGCTTTCTATCACAGTCCAAAAACATTCATGTTAGGTTGATTGGTGCAGGCACAGAAAATGGATATAATGATGTTGCTCTTTAGCTGCTCAATTCTTTGCTATTTTCATCAGATAGTATCTAACTTTTTTCTTTCAGATGGACAGTATGCTAAATGTAGTATAAAATATGACTACAAAACTCTGCCTGCTGCAAGCAAAAGAAAAATGAAACTGATGACAGTGAAAGGTAACACTCTGTATAGCTGAAGGAAAATAAAGACTGTTAACGGGTTATATATTGATTACACCCCGATAACAAGAACAAACCATGCTCTGGTTATTGTTAGTGTTTACAGTACACATACAGATTTATGGTGCTGCACTTTGCTAGAGGTTAGGTAACACTGGAATGAAAAAACGGAGATTAAGTGAATCTGTCTTCAGAGGGGCACAGGGTTTAATAAAGAACTGCAGGAAAGCTGGGAACCAGTAGATTGTCATAGCAACCTATTAATTTTTTGTCCTGTGTGTAAATTACACCTATTCATCTTCTTAGGAAGACACAACCACCTTAAAAAAAAGAGTTACCTGAGCTGCCATAACCTGATATTAAAAAATGATAATGAAAAAAGTCGCAGCTTTTTCCTCCAGGTGGAAATTCCCGGACTCAAGACACAAAAGAGGTCAACGTGTAGGACTTCAGAGAGTGAAGTCATCTTCTTTAACACCTTTTGGGCTTTGAAGTCTAGTGGAAAAAAGGAGTCTTATAATTCTATCCGAGTTCTCTCTGTGTTTGACAAATAACCAAAAAGAAATGAAGGCAGCTCTGCAGGTTGACATGAACGGGGCTTTTGTTTCCCTTCTCTTAATTCAATGTGGCAGAAGGCAGTTTCTTTTAAAATGTCATTTCTTGGTAGCAATCAAAGAGGCGAGAGGGTTCCAGGTTCAACTCCCAGCTGGGGCCCTTCTGTGTGGAGTTTGCATGTTCTCCTCGTGTATCCGGCTTCCTCCCACTTTCCAAAAACATGCATATTAGGTTAATTGGTGTCTCTAAAGTTGTCCTTAGGAGGGAGTGTATGGTTGTTTGTCTGGTTTGTCTCTGTGTGGCCCTGTGATGGACTGGCGCCCTGTCCAGGGTGTACCCCGCCTCTCGCCCGATGACCGCTGGGATAGGCTCCAGCCCCCCCGCGACCCCACCGACAGATTCAGCGCGTATAGAATATGGATGGATGGACAATCAAAGAGTGGCACATAATGTCTGACGTCGGATTTCGTTTCATCCTGAGTACGTATTAAAATCCTCCAATCACATCTGGGAATTTGACAGAGCTTTCGCGCAGCTACAAAACCAGAAGGGAAAGAAAAGGATTTCGCAGCTTTGTGAGGAGAGAGGTGAAAAATGCCAAAGTGGACTGACTTCACAAAAACAATTTGCATGAATCATGTTAAAACATCTCACTTAATTAGCTGTGTTTACCCCCAGGTCCCAGCCAGACAGACAGACTAACATCAGTAGGAAACTTTCACCATATATCAGAGCCATACTCTGGTGGAGAAAAACAAACAAGTCATTGTTAAGCACACTGTAGAACTGTTATTCCAGCTCTTCACTGCCAAAACTAACACTTACTTCCTGAGTATACACAGCTTAATGATTGTGAACATGCTTGGTATTTCTTACAGCGTTGGTGAAGCATATTTCTTGCTGAAGGGATGCAACCTGGTGCAAAGTGAAAGGTGTCTCAGCATTTGGTCATAGTCACACGTTTCCTGTGCTTTGAGTGGAAAAGAAAAGCCTGTCCTGTTCTGGTGGCCTTGGTGTGTCTCCAAGGCCCCCACGGTGTGTTTAGTTTGTGCTTGGGTCATCCATCACACAAGCTCCTCGTTGGTGGGGGACTCATCTCTCACCCCTGCTGAGATTCAATCTGGAGGCTGAAAGAACTGTCCATTGTGCCTGCAGCATCCTGCAGCCCTCCAGCTATGATCTGACTGCATTTTAGAGCACTTTGTTTATGGGACGGGAATGTGGTTCTTAACACTGATAAACCAGATTTAAGCCTTGAACACATACTGTATGCGTTAAAACATACATTATTTATTTGAAGCAATTTAAAGTGACTTCCATAAAGCTTAGAGTGCTGTGCACAAGTCCTGAGCCACCCTTCATTTCTTTTCTTTTGGTGATCAGTGGTCCTGAGCAGCAGCTCTTCAGGCTTTCTGACTGTCTCTCCAAATTTTTCTTTGGCTCTTTTTTCACTCATTTTTTTCAGAGGAATGTGCCTCTTTTTTGTTAAACAACTTAAAACTGACCTATGAATCATTTAAAAATAAGAAAGGCCACTACCTCAAGGATGAATCAGCGTTGTGTCGACACATAACAGACAACATAGCAAAGAACTTTTTTTAAAACTGTATCTCTAGGCACTTTGTTACTAGCAGCCTGGTGCAAAGAGACATCATTTGTTCCCTTTTCTTTAGATAACGCAGTTTGACAGACACAAAATATTACTTTTGCACTATCAAGGAGCTTTTGGATAAAAAGTTGGCATATCTCAGCATGGTCTGCAGTGTGTCCTTAAAATAATTTGAAGAACAAGTGGACAAGTGGACAAGTGGAGGACAAAAGAAGACGTATCCTAAAGAAAACATGAAAAACACTTGACACAGGACCTGAGAGATGCTGAAGCCTCATCAGAAATGGGCTCCATGGAAGGGTGGCTGTCAAGAAGCCGTTCTTAAGGAAGGGAAACAGGGAGAAAAGGCTGAGCTGTGCCAAAGGACACAAGAAGTGGACTAAAAAAGGTCATATGGAGGGATGAATCCTCCCCAGAACCCTGACCTCAACATTACTGAAGCAGTGTGGGATCATGTTGGCAGAGAACGGAACAAAAGGCAGCCCACATCCAAAGAAGAGCTTTGGGATGTCCTTCAAGAAGCCTGGAGAACTATTCCTGAAGACTCCTTAAAGAAAGGACAGAAAGCTCGTCTGAGAGGGTTCAGGCTGTGTTGGAGGAGAAAGGAGCTCAGAGCAGATATTCACTTTCAAACTTGTTTAAATTGTACAAATTTGTTTACTGTTTTTATTTGATATACTTTATATCCAATTATGTTTGCACGTTTCAATAAATCACTGCACCATTTTCTCCTGACAATATATGAAGAAATGAGGGGTAGTTCTAATTCTCTGCCTCTGATTGTATTTCATACATTGTTTATTTTTCTCATTCTTAATGGTGGGCTGTACATAGCTGTTTGGGTGTTTGCAAGAGGGAATAAAATATCGTGCAGTTTTTATGATAATTTGAAATGGGCAGAGAAAGGGAATAGGAATGTGTCCAGTTTCCATCTCTGCAATCACATTTTAGTGAGGAGGAGAAGTCTTAAAACAGACTATCTAAATGAATTATTATTGATTCAGATCAATCATATACGCCTCTGAAATTATATTGACTCCTCAGCTGTTCCCTCTAGGGAGCCTGTGAGTAGCTGGCAGCTCTCCTATAAATCAGCTCACATCTAACATTCACAAATATGGCATACAACATTGAGAGGGGTTATGAGTCTGGGGATACTGTGTCTCCACTCTCCTCCTCCTTCAAAAGGACAGCCTGCCTTCTCTCCTCCTCCTCTCCTCTCCTGCCTCCTCCTTCACATCTGTATAATTCATGTGGCTTTGTGTTTATTGTGCAAACGGGCAGTGGGAGCCCATGTTAGGTAAGAGAA
Source organism: Odontesthes bonariensis (assembly GCF_027942865.1). Taxonomy (NCBI): domain Eukaryota; kingdom Metazoa; phylum Chordata; class Actinopteri; order Atheriniformes; family Atherinopsidae; genus Odontesthes; species Odontesthes bonariensis. Next base: position 29,357,659 of record NC_134528.1, on the reverse strand, counting down.
CAAGCTGTGGCGTCCAACACCTTGGGTCTGATGGGGGAGAGCTTATACTCCATGTACTGCACAACTGCTAAAAACAAGTAGGCAGCCTTTAGGCACCGGAGAGCTGCCTGGATCCAACTTTACAATCCACAGATCTAAAATTAACAATGTCACAAGTCAACAGCAATAGGTTTATAGTGATTGCAATTTTGATACGTGTTCACAAAATGCTGTAAATTGTGCTGTATCACAGAACACCACAGAAGATTTAGAAACACACGTACAGCTGGCTCCTGTAACATCAAAATGTCATTGGCAGGAGCAAGGAACACAACCACTAGCAGGTGTATCCCTCCGCAGTGGAAGACGTCTTGCTCTGTTTAACCCTGTAGTGGAAAGAGTGGGGCTAAATTTGGTTTGATTTAAGGACATTTCCCTAGTTGATAACTACAATCATACCGATTACTGAAGTTGTTCTCATCTCAGTAAAGTTTTTGTTTGGCCATTGGTGTGGCGCACAACTGAGCACTAACTCTATACACACCAACAACGTAGTCGAAAACACATGAAAGGCAAACCACTACCGTAAATAGAAACCTACCTTTGATTGAGCACACAATAGTCCAATCACAGCTGTAGCTTTGGTGGTAGTTGGTGACGTAGACGCGCCTAGCCAATAAGGGCACGTTTCTGGGTGTTGACCTCTGTGAGCCGCATCACCACCTCCTCGGTGTCCGTGGCGGAGGACTACTATAAAAACAAAGCAACCCAAGTTTTAAAGGGCAGAGTTGTAAAAACTCCCAGGCTGTGGGGAGTCATTTTCAAAACCCACAATTCGGACACAATACCCCACAGACGTGAAATCGCCTGGATCAGCAGCGTCGTGGACAACAACAACAACAACAACATTATTTTCTGTCACCTCTAGAAAGCAACATTTGGAGCTGTACAAGTGGAGTGGACTCTGGCTGGGCACGAAGGACCTGCTGTGAATTTCCATGTAAGTAAATAATAATGTAACGTCATCAAACTGAAGTAGTCGTGGGTTGTTTTCCTGTTTTTCAGTCTTTTTCAACGGTGACACTGAAGAACTACAAGATTTATCGTCCAGTATTTAATTGGTAATCCACCTAGCTAATTAAAATGCTACGTAACTTGTTATAGATTAATGTGCCTGTCAGTGCAGATAAAAGCCTTTTTTTCTTTTTTCTTCCGTTGCCAGTGACTTAAGTAATCTTAAAATTAGCTCTCGGTGTGTGTATCCTTTAGTCAATTTACTCGCTGTCAGTGCTAGCAGCACTGATAACCAGCTGGTCGAGCTAAACATTAACAGTATCTGGCGTCTAGATGGCTAGCTTGCTACATTCTGCTCCCACCCTTCATTAAATTGGCCAACAAATGCTAGCACCGAAAAAGCGGGTTATGGCGAGAGCTGAAGTCGTTTTTTGCATACTCTTATTTTTACGGCGTCGTCGTGTAAGGAACAGAGTGTCTTTATGGTCGTGGTTAGACTTTGAATGATTATGTAATTGCAATTCTCGTCGCAAGCTAGTACGTGCCGCTCTGGTTGCTGTAACAGACGCACGGGGAAGGCACTAGAATAGCCTTTTGAATTTTTTTTTTTTTTTTTAAAGACATTTTTCCCTCGATTCGTGAGCCAGGAATTTTGTCTGAACATGTCAATATGAGGCAGTCGCAAGTCTGACTATTGACACTTGCCATTAGATCCGCCGCCCTCGCAGAGGTCAGGGTTGGGAGCGTTTATCTGTCACACTAGCCCGCTGGGGAACACGCACTGCTGACACCATCTGAGTCAGTGGACTGTTTATTTATAGCTGTTGCTATTGTACAGCCCAGAGGTGCAGTGATTACACTGTTAGTTTTTGAGTAGATGCAGATATGTCATTAATCACTTGTCATTTATTGGCCAAAACGGCTTAATGGGTTTGAATAATAACACTTCCCCCTTTTTTCTTTTTTTTTTCTTCTTTTTGTTTGATTTACCCCTCCCCCACTCCAGGATCTTGAACCCAACTCTTCAGGGAGGATATTAATTTTGTCAACAAGCACTCAAGGTTTCTCATCACACTGGTCACGGCTGCCTTGGAGGTTTTTTGCTATTCGGAGAACAGCGACTCTGTAGGTAGAAGGAACCCCTCGTCACTGAAGCAGCTATGCAGCTTGAAATTCAAGTAGCACTCAACTTTATTATTTCCTATTTATACAACAAACTCCCCAGACGACGTGTGAATATCTTTGGCGAAGAGCTCGAGAGACAGCTGAAGAAAAAATATGAAGGCCATTGGTACCCGGATAAGCCATACAAAGGTTCAGGGTTCAGGTGCATCCATGTAGGGGAGAAGGTGGATCCTGTGGTGGAGCAGGCAGCCAAAGAGAGCGGGCTTGACATTGAAGATGTCCGGAATAATCTCCCTCAGGACCTTAGCGTGTGGATTGACCCATTTGAGGTTTCCTACCAGATTGGGGAGAAAGGACCAGTCAAGGTGTTGTATGTGGATGATAACAATGAAAACGGGTCGGAGTTGGACAAGGAGATCAAGAACAGCTTTAATCCCGAGGCCCAGGTCTTCATGCCAATCAGTGACCCCATCGGCGCTTCCTCTGAGTCCAGCTCCCCCTCCCCTCCTTTCGGGCAGTCTGCTGCTGTGAGCCCATCCTTCATGCCACGCTCCACCCAGCCCTTAACCTTCACTACTGCCACCTTCGCTGCCACCAAATTCGGCTCCACTAAGATGAAGAGCAGTGGCCGCGGTAACAATGCCAACAACGGCAACAATGGCAGTAGCAGCAAGGTGGCCCGCACCTCCCCTACCAATAACCTGGGTCTGAATGTCAACACTCTACTGAAGCAGAAAGCCATGTCCACCTCCATGCACTCGCTGTACGGGCTGGGCCTGGGTCAGCAGCAGCAGCAGAAGGCCTCAGCTCTGTCCCCCAACGCCAAGGAGTTTGTGTTCCCCAGCCTCCAGGGCCAGTCCAGCCCTGGAGCCGTGTTCCCCGGGGAGGGCTCCCTGGGGCTTGGCCCACTGCAGTACAACAATGCCTTTGACATGTTTGCAGCCTACGGAAGCCTCAACGACAAGTCCCTTATGGATGGTCTCAACTTCAGTCTGAGCAACATGCAGTATTCTAACCAGCAATTCCAGCCGGTCATGGCTAACTAAACTTATCAACATGCTATTTATGAATGACGTTGGCTCAAAGAGAAGGAAAAACAAAAACGCACACTTAGAAACTGGACTGAAGGATCTAGCATTGACTCAGTGAAGCGCATGTGCCCAAGGGTGTTTTTACTGTGCCCCCTTGAGTTTGTTTCTACTAAAAGCTTGTTGTACAAACACATCCAAGCTTGGTTACTTCAATTCAACATGCATCATTTGTTTTTCTTTTTCCTTTTTGCCAACCAAGCACAAAATTTTTTACTTTAACAAATGACTCCAAAAAACCGTAAAATACAAGCTTCAAGTTTTGGCCTCTTACAGTATTTTACAGGTGGTAAGACGAGGTTGATTTTTATGAATTGGCACTACTAAGTGGGGTTACTTGGTCTTTTTCTAATTGTATAATTTAATTTAGTACAGAGTTTGTAAGATATCAGAGTATATATTGTTTCTATGACATGGTGTTGCATTTATATCTTTTTACTACTCCAGTGATCTGTGATGGCTGCAGCAGCTTTTCTTTTTTCTTTTTTAAAGATAATTGTTAAATAAATCCATCTTTGAAAGGAGAAAAAACCGGCAAAAAAAAAACAAACTACATCAAATATTCTGAAGATTGTGTACAGAGTATACCTTAGTGGTGGAATTCAAATGTAGGAATATTTGCTTTTTTTTCAGAAAGATGAATTGTATTTTCTGTTAAGAGGTTTAAAAAAAGATTTTGCTATACTATGGACAAAATGTAATCGTATGAATATTAATTTTGTACCTACATTGTGCAATACTTGATAAAGAAAAAAATACAGTATAACAAAGTATTTTGAGTCAGTGTCTTACATGTCAAGAGGGACTGAAATAGTTTATATTGTTAAGTTTGTATTAAATGCTTAAAAATTATATGCTTGTCTTTATTTTTTTTAATTTCATATTTGCACCCTGGTCTTTTTAATAAAATAAAGTACAGTTGAACATGATCTGTTGGAAGTGGACTTATTTATTAGCTCTGAAATGCTGACTTCACGGTTAATATTTAACCAGCAGCAGATCCTGTACGCCGGCAGATAACGCTGATGGTTGCATGGTGGGCGTTGCCCTTCTGTGTCAGGAGGCTAATTTAAGGCTGAAATTGATAATGTAATCTATGCGGTAATGTATAGCCTGGAGCTGGTGTACTGTAAACTTTGGATCTGTTCAGGGCTCGGACACGAAGTCGACTTGTTGCTAAGTGGCAGTGGAGATGGGTGGAGAGCCATTTTTCATCTGCTGTACCAGATTGAACCACCGCAGCTATACATCCTCATTTAGCCTGTTTATTTTGAGATGGATATCTGCAAATGTTACAGTATGGTGGATAATGATGATTACTCATAACTTTACTGTCAGCGAGGAAAGGGTACCTCAAGTCAAATATTTAGGATCTGGCTACTCAATAAGATTTCAAAGTAGAAGGAATATAATGTTTCCTTCTTTATCAAATATTAGTTATGTAAACCGGTGCCATAAAGCTGAGCAAAGAGAGGCAACTTGTCACCTTAGGAACCTGTTTGAGTTGCACATGAATGACTATCAGTGCTTAAAGTTCCTCATCAAGAGACCAACACTGTTATGCAAGTATTTCAATTGTATTGGGTCTGTTGTGCTTTACAGGAAATAATCCGTTTACTTTCAGTAATGTGTGAAGCAGTGCATTGGAAAACTCCATTCCAAACTATGCATTAAAAGGGTATTTAAAAAAAAAAAAAAATTAATTTTATGTGGGGTTGTTTGAAGCTGTCAGTGCACTCTCCATTTGGAGAAATTCTGACAGGGAAGCTAAGCTAACAGATATTCAGAGCAGGGCGACTTTTTCACAATTAAAACCTCAAATTTCAACAATTTCATAGTGGTTTGAGCAAACACAACAGTGTGGACTTTTTCATGGCTTCACTTTTGTATAGACACCTACTTTGTCGTCCTAACTCTTGAAAGCAGAATGCACATGTTGCAGCATGGTGTAACATGGCCAAAGTTGCAACATGAAGTGTGTTGCGTAGACCCAGTTTGTGTAAGCCTGACTGCATGGTTTTCTATAGATGCATGCCTTTTGAGTCAGCTGTGCGATGCTTAAACTGCGTAGGCATGTAATTGAGCAACAGTACATTTTAGAGGTTTGGATAACGGATTCTCCTGCGAAGTCTCTCCTCAAAACCAGGGTCCATGTTGTTCCAAGTGCATCCTTGGTCGACGGGTTCAGGTGCACAGCTACAAACATTGAGGCTGCACGCGGACAGCCAGGGGTACCCGGTGAACTTTGAACTGTTGAATGCGACTAAATTTATGTCACGGAGGCCATTGAGGCTTGTGAGACATGCATTCCCTCTTCTGGTGGCTCCATTCTTTGCAGCTGCTAGCTGGGCTCGGCCGTGATAATTCTACACTGACTCCAAAGTGAGAGTGCTCTGACTGTGGTCCACTGCAGGTAAGACACACTTTGACTTGGACTACTGTTCTTTGTTCCTGTTTACGTGCATCAGAGGGAAATCGGTTAATTGAGCAAAGTATGTCTGACACTGTGTGAAATAATGCTCCAGACTTTCTGCTGCTTCTAACTTTCTCTGTGGGAGATTATTGTACATGTCAGTGTAGCTGAATTCACTGCACAGGCGTTACGTCTTTAAGTTACTCGAATGTGATTTTATCAGTTGATAAAATCAGGATTTTTTTTTAGAGAGGAGTGGCATTCTGGAAATGCTTTAAGCCACAACTAGTTGACATTTAGTCTTTTCTGGCGGGTTTAGCTGTCTGATAAAAGAACATAAAAATGTGAATGAGAGCAGCTTCATTTGGGATTCAGTTGTATTCATATGATCTTAGACTTTACTGTTTTTACATAAAGATTTACACCATCTCTTGTGGTTATTCTTTGTTGTTATGGCTACTGGACGGGAACTTTAGAGCATGCGCAGAGCAAGATGAGAGGTCAAATTACTCCTGTACATGCAGGACTCCAAACCGCACTACCTGGCTTTGAGAAGCTCGATTTTGTATAGTTTTGGTTGAATTAACTTGTTTACATGTATTTTGAAAGTCCGGTTTTAGTCAGACTGTATGTTTTTTTTTCTCGTGTTATGTAAATGTACTGACTGACTACTCAAAAGTGCTTAACGTGCTTAAAGAAAGAAAAGCCATATCGCTTTATGAAGCCTTTGTATAAGTTCAGTAAGAAAGATCTGTTCCCTGACATCTGCTCTTAATCCATGAGGTTTGAGCTTTTCCTTCTACTACCTGAGATGAAAACAGAATAAGCAACTATCTGACTTTCTACATGACATTGGATGGTCAGCAGGTATGATTCAATCTTTGAGAGACATGGTTATGTTGAAGCTAGTCAAGATATTAACAATATAATTTAATAACAATTAATGTATTTGGTAGTTTAGTGTTTTCCAAACTAGGGATGGGGTACCCATGAAGGCATTGTGAGTTTAAATTTAAGGGATGATCAAATCAAAGAGAAAACATTTCTGGGATCCAAAAAATGGAAACGATGTAAACTGCTCAGGGAGATTAATCACTTTTCACTTGAAGTGTGAACAATAAAAGACTGAATGATGTGATGTGAAATGTGAAAGGTGCTCTTTTATTGTTTCTGCTCACAGATGAAAAGGTTAGGAACCACTGGCTGTTGTACTTTATAAGGTCGTCACCTTGTTTTTAAGGTAAAACCAATACTTCTACATTACATAATAGCTTCACATTGGAAAATGTAAGTGCATGTATCTCATATCAGTACCAAATTCCAACATATTTCTGAATGATCATGTAGTGTTGACAGTCATGCCTCCCCTCGGTGTGTGATTGAGCCCTGTATAAAGTTAAAGCACAGCCAGCAGGAATATGTCTGTTTATAAATTCCGTTTCTGCAGTGAAATCCAAATCTGACTTCATATTGCTGTGGCAAATAAATTGCTCAGATTCCCTGGCATGGCAAATTAATTTCTGCGGGGCTCGGAGGGGGGGAGTGGCTGATAGAGGATTAGACCGAGAAGTGATTTTTGCTATGTGCAATTCCACCCTCGCAAGCCACAGTCCCACCGAAAACATTCTCACTTCATGTTGGGAGTGATGTCAGCGCTTCTGTGTGTGGAGATACTCCAGTCTTTGCTTTCATCACTGCTTCCCTGTCAGATGACACACTTTAGCAGTTATTATCAGCATCCCAAGATTTAAGTATGTATTCAATTAAGTGTACAATAGTTGGGGAATAAAAAGAAGTGCATATCCAGTCGGTTTTTGTATTAACTTTCCAAACAATGCATTCATTTACTGGGTCGGCCTGTAGCAGAGAAACTATTTTAGCCCTTACTGCTGCTCAAATGGTTGCTTTTCAATATGTAATGCAGTCTTTTGAGCCTTGCAGTCCAAGTGGAAAACAATATGCAAAACAAACATACACACACACATACACACTGAGTTCCACGTGACCAACCCAGCTCACTGGGATAAACAGGCCCACAGATGGTCTGGTGTCACACCAGCTGGGAGACTCCCAGGGTGTGGGGTGTTGCCTTGCTGTGACTCCATCTTGTCTCTTTCACAGACAGTGTGCTCTCCCCCTGCTCTGCTTCAAAGATACATTTTTCTAACACAAATTTAACTTATTACGGGTCCTTATCCCACTGTGTCTCTTCCATACAACCAGTTTCGTTACATTCTCAACATTAAGGCACTTGTTTTTTTGGGTATTTTTTCTGCCGGAGAAAAGACTGTGTTTGGGAGGAGTATGAATTTCACCCCATGATGAATAGTAATGGAGGCAAAGTAAAGCAATTAGTCATTCAATGATGTGAAAATACAGAGTTCAAATTCAAAGAAATAGTCTGTCTTTTTAAAAATGTATTCACTTAATTGCCGAGATGTAGATGATCAAATTAAGCTAACAGGTGGCAGTTTGCTTGCTGAGAAAAAGAGACAAAATCCTCCAATTAGCACCTTTAAAGCTAAGTTGGTATAAAAGCTTTAAGAAACTTTGCTCACAGGCTCATGAACCTGCACAATTATTGTGCAGCAGCAACCAAGCTGTTTACCTTTGTTCATGGCTCATTCACTGAAGAAATGGACTTCTTCACTTTCACGTTTCATCATGTCAGTGGAGTTGGCAACTGGCAGGTTGATGAGCACGAGTCCAAGGGGCAAAACTGCCAACGGCCATCACAAGATTTCAAAAAGCTCCTTTCAGAAACATACATTTTGTAAATTCTTGTTGACTCAATATTGAAAAAATAGTTCACAGTTTTAATGCAGATTTAATGCAGATTTGTATAAATATTTGAAAGATGTTACCTGATTTTTGACTCTGGTTAAGCATTTCTGCTCTCTTTTTCTGACATTATAAGGATCTTGGTGATGCTAGTTTCACTGGCCTCAAGAGGTAAAAAAACGGTCACAACAAGTTATATTTAACAACCTGCCACATCTAAGAAATCCCATCTTCTGTTAAGGTGCCTTCCCAAGACTAAAAGAAACAAGCTGAAACTTATAAAGGTTATGCCAGTAAGCACCAGCACCGATTATATGAATAAATTGGCAGAAATGACCAGATCCCAACTCAGTTTTTGACAACAAAGAGTAAAACACTTTGAAGTGAGTAAATACACGTAATGAGTAATATACATATATCAATGAGATGCCCAATGTTTTTACAAAGAAAAATGTATGAACATACAAATCCTTAGTAATGTTGTTGCAAGAGATTAAGTCTTATGATATGGATTCCATCTTTTCTGAGACTTTGCTGAATTTGTTACTCGTGGTACCACAGTCCACTCTTTTACTAGCCTTGGATCCACAATCTTCTGATCTTTGCAAAGGCGTTTGATCTCTTCAGAATACTGAAGAATTTCCATCCATCTATTTTGTGATTGGTTAAGTTAACAGCCCTGTCATTTCTTCCTCGGAGCTTGATTTTATAAAGCAAACTGGGATAAGCACTGTTTTCTGCTCCCTGGTTGTGCACACACCTCTGTGATGTCAGTGCAGAGAAACATATCTATACATTTTGCACATTTTGTCAGATGGTTTAAATATACCGTATCAACAAAACAGAGAAGTTTTGGTTAATTGCAATTACAGTTTGTTCTTCTGTTAATTTGATCAACAGACCCTTAAAGGATTTAAAAAAACAGAGAAGCTTCTAATCGGGTTTGCAGCAGCTAGGTGATAATGTAGCGCTCCTCCCAGTCACCCAACCATGGTCATTTCTGACTGCAAAAATCCAAATAAGTGAACAACCAAATGCAAAGCTTTAGGCCAACTGCTAACCGTTGCTATGTCCGTCTTCAACGCACTTTATACGATAACAATTGATAACAGAGGGAAACTTTTTCAAAAATGTAGTTACCGACACACCTCTAAATAGAATAGAAAAGAATAGAAAAATACTTTATTCATCCCCCAGTGGGGTTAATTCAAAATGAGTGAAGTAGCTCAAAATTCTTTTTCTTATTTTAAAAAAATATTTACAATGATTGTATATTAGAACAATAACAACAATAATAATAAATGAATATATTTGAGAAGAACATGAAAGTAAGCAGTCCCTGTTAAAAAAGCCGTATGGCTGTGGGGACAAAGGACCTCCTGAACCTCTCAGTCCTGCAGCCTCTCACTGGATGCTGTGGAGAGGATCCTGGAAGGACCTGACACAGTGAGTCAACAGGAAGTGGCTCTATTAGCAACAGTTGAAATGGGTACAGCGCCACCTATCATACCGGGGTATGACACGCTTTGTGCCAATGATTCCATTCATTCACCGCCATTTATCCAAGTATAATTACCCTTGCTTACATAAGGAACATAACCCAACTATAGCTATAATCGAATTAATCTCATCATGTAGACCCACTGACTGTCTACAAGCACGTTTAGTGTGACTTTCAACCGAGTTATCTCGGGGTCTTAAAGGAGAATTCCGGCATTTTTACAAACATATCCCATCTTTTGGAGACCAAGGAAAGTTGGCCAAAGGGAAAAACGCGAGAAATTTTCATGCCCGCTGCGCAAAGTTGTCCGATTGCGCTGATTTCCATGAAAGCGGGCTCTATCGGGCAATCTTTTAACCTTTCCTGAGGCTCTTAACGTGTATCAAAATACTTTTGACCGAATTGGCCGTGGTGTCAGTAGCAATACAATTCAACCCAGGGGCTAACCATACCATTAGCTAGCACAGACATTATACATTTTGAGATTTCAAAAACAGCGCTCTTACCTTTCTCAGCTTCCGTGTTCCACAGGCGTGCGCACAAACTAATCGATAGCCGAAGTCATACACTATAGTATTCCAAAATTGTCTTTTTGTCCACCAAAAACGACCCTTGGGAACCAAACTACACATTGCCATGTTTGTTATTGTTTCCTATCGAACACCTGACTCGTTTCAACACCCATATTCGCCGTGATGTCATGTCGTGTCACATGACTGCTGGAAGGAGCGCACCTTCGCCCATTATTCAGCTGCGGGAGATAAGAACCCTCGGGGTTGAATTGTATTGCTACTGACACCACGGCCAATTCGGTCAAAAGTATTTTGATACACGTTAAGAGCCTCAGGAAAGGTTAAAAGATTGCCCGATAGAGCCCGCTTTCATGGAAATCAGCGCAATCGGACAACTTTGCGCAGCGGGCATGAAAATTTCTCGCGTTTTTCCCTTTGGCCAACTTTCCTTGGTCTCCAAAAGATGGGATATGTTTGTAAAAATGCCGGAATTCTCCTTTAAGACCCCGAGATAACTCGGTTGAAAGTCACACTAAACGTGCTTGTAGACAGTCAGTGGGTCTACATGATGAGATTAATTCGATTATAGCTATAGTTGGGTTATGTTCCTTATGTAAGCAAGGGTAATTATACTTGGATAAATGGCGGTGAATGAATGGAATCATTGGCACAAAGCGTGTCATACCCCGGTATGATAGGTGGCGCTGTACCCATTTCAACTGTTGCTAATAGAGCCACTTCCTGTTGACTCACTGTGTCAGGTCCTTCCAGGATGTTGGGCGGTGAGGATTGCACCTGTTCCTCAGTTACTTAGCACGACATGTACAGTGTGGCAGTGACATTTCAGAGGCTCATGGGCCAGCGGCGCCGCCACGGGAGCGAGTAGCACATCGGTAATTCAAGGAAGCTCAACATTTCACTGAAAGAAACGAAGACCAGAGGAGGGAGAAGATAAAGAGGACATAAAAGAACCTTATCCAGTCTGTGTTATTTGCTGATAAAGCCGGAGCTGAGACTTTAATGAATACAGGCTGTGCTGTGTTTGGCCAGGGCAGAACCTCAGTCAGTTGCTGCTTTCAAGTGCTGCCAACTCATTTTAGTGGGGATCATCCATTTGACCCTGTTCTCATTCCAAGCCAGACAATCATTCAACCTAAAAGCACCAAATCTTAGTAATATGGAGTCATAATCCATATTTCATTGTGACTCTATAAGCTTGAGAGGAAAGGAGAGAGCTGAATGTGCTGCTCGGCCTCCCTCTTTCTGTTTGTTTTGGTTTGAAGGTGCAATTGAAGGTTACAGTATCGAAAGGGTGTTGCACACTTCATTAGGTTTAAAAATAGACCTTGCAGGGTTTCTGCGTCACCGCAGGAGAATCCTCACCACCCCTCCTCTTTGCCCCCCCTTCCTCCCAGTAGCCAATCATGCCCGTCTTCACGGCAGGGACTACTTGTATGCTAATGCAGCATGGAAGAATTCTTTCCGCTCGCACCAACATCATAACCAGCTGTGACGTCACAGCCCAAGAGGAATGAATAGCCTTTTAAAGAGCCTGGGTGGGTCCCTCTACAGTTATGCAGAGAGCGCTTCCCTGTCATGTCACAGGAATGAAGAGAAGCTGGAAAAGCAGGCAGCTCTCCAGGAAGAAAAGTGTTAAAAAAATCTAATAAAAATAGACAGAGATAATGGAGATACAAAGATGTTTTTCAGACCACATTAATGGCAAACCACGTAGCCATGACAACACATTTCCTTCACCTTTTCATGCCGATAATGGCTTGCTGAGGCAGAAAGGAGCGCAGCAGCTTTTGAATTATGTTCAAGCGATTCACCAAAGGGAGGAAAAAGCATCAACATTTTCTTCGCCTAACGGGCATAACCTCGTTTATTAGGATGGGGGAGGTTGAGAAAAAAAAAACACTACAGGGTCTCTGAGGCCCACACATACACAGATAATCGTGGGAAAGAGGCAGGTGTTTTTACACTGGTATGCTAAGTTATTGGGGACAAAATCTCTGCTGCAGCTACATGTCAGAGCTCTGAGCCATCAGAGTTAGTTTCATCACAGCTGTTTCCATTTCTCTGAAAAAGGGATTTGATGTGTCCGTCAGGCCTTTTTCAACTGTACTTATACACAGCTTTGATTTCAAATGATGATGCTTATATCTTTCATTTCCGTCAAGGTAAAGCACAAAGGATGCCAACATTTTCACTTGTTACCATGACAGTGCCTATGACAATCTGTTGATATTCATTTTCAAACATTTTTAAAATATATTTCAGTTATAAACTATTACTTGATCTAAAAAGTTACTCTGAAGGTATCACCTGAGCCTTTGTATTATTATGGCCATTTCTCAGTATTTGTAGAGTTTATTTTGTAATTAGCAACTGTCAGTTTAACAGAATTGGAGATTTTTTACGGATGTTTATTGTTCATATTGATTTCCTTTTGAGCAGAGACATGTTGGGGCATGTTTCAACATAGTACCTTAGCTGTATGGTCAAAGAAGTGTGCTCCACCTACAGAAAGGCTAAATTTATTGAGCCAGAGGAGCTACGGTGCTCTTCAGTTGAAGATAAGCCCCAAAACACCAAGCATTAAAGTTGTAAAACATATCAAAAGGAAATCCTCACTGAAGTTTGAACCTTTGTTTTCTCTCTTTGTGGAGTTAATGAATTCAGTAAGTTTACTGGTCAGCTGTTTCCATTCCACTCATATTTCAATATTTTCTTTCAAAGAATGTATATATATATATATATATATATATACATACATACAGTCTGGGGTCTAGGTTTGAAGAATCAGTGATAAATTCCTCTGACAGGGAAGCTAAACTAATATCTATAACAAAGCCACAGAAGGGGAGCATTTTCACCATCTAAAACAACTTCGATACCTCAAATATTTTATAGCACTCTCAGCAAATGCTACATATAATGAATGTATATCTCTAGCGTCATAGAGTTGTTTACTTTACCTTAAAAATTGGTATGATGAAGACCAGACTTATCAGGATCCCAAGGTAACTGCACAGAGATAAATGGACTAAACCGTTCTGTGCTACTGTGATGAGGCATATTTGTAGGATTTTTATGGCCACATTACTCCAGGAAAGTCTCACTTGGTGCTGTGTTTGAAAGCATCCAAGATAAAAAGGAGTTGATGGAGATATGTTTGGTGTAATACATCTCCCTCTTACACAACTCAACTATCTCTTTTGCTCTATTCCCGACTCATCCAAACCCCATCATTCTCTCTGGAGCCTGGGAAGTTTCTCCTGTATTTGATGTTCCCGGTCTGTGTAATTTAATCTCAGTGATTCCCTGCAGCTCTCTCCAACCATAAACCTCTGCTCTAATAATAGGAAACCCAGGCACAGTCTCCTCTCTAATCTGTGCCTCTGTGTGTGGATGTTAGTGTGTAACTGCCTTTGCCTCTGCACCATAGAGATAAGGCTGCATTTGTCTTGGCCACTCTCAGACCACGCTAACTTTTGCTCTCACATTGCAACAGTGATACAGAACCGGGGAAGAGGGACGGTTGATGTAAAGAAAACCTGCAACTTCACTACAGCAGTGCAGTGCAGACTTCTGTGCTTGTATCTTATCAAGAGACTAATAGAACATAATAGCATATTTTACTGTGTTAACTGCAGTATTAAGATGTGTGTGAGGAACTGAACAGATTACACAGCTCTGTTGGCTCTCAGAGTTCTGTGATGTGCTTGGAACAAGCTGCTTCTTGCACTCAACTGTGGCCTATTTGGGAAAAAGCAAAACATGTCCTCCGACGGAGGTTTCCTTATTCTTTATTTTTTTTTGTAGTTGGCACAGAAACGAGAAGATTGAAGGAGAAAAAGCCCCCCCCCTCACATATTCAATCTTGTTGTTTCCCTTTAATCTGTTTTTGTATCTGTGCAGATAAACAGCCCTCATGTTGAGCTTTCTTTGCCAGAATTTGATGGAAATACTTCCTTCTCTCCTTGTTGACTGTTAGATAAACCTCTGACTGTCAAGATTTGGATTAACTACACGCGTGAAGAAGAGTAATATTTTTGCCACTTTTGAGTTGCATCTTATTGCTTTTCCAAATCAAAAATGCAAAAACTAATTAAGAAGAAAAAATGTATCCCAAAATGTGAGTCTAATTGAAATGATCAAGATTAAGATATTGTCTTTAAAGGTACAGCGTAAGATTTGTTTTTTGGCAGGATAGATGAGTTGCATTAAAGCAGCCTGTAATGACAGTAAGGATCAGGATAAAATTATCTAAATCTGGCAACGTTCCCAAGATTAAAAAAAAAAACAACCAAACAAAAACAAACCACCAAAACTTAGTGATCTTATAAATAAGGTTTTATAGATGAAGTCTCAGAAAATTAGGTCAGACTGTGAAATCACTTCCAGGTGTGCAGCTGCCTGGCTTGTTTGAGCAGACCAACTTATACGTGCATCCCCAGTCTTTCTGCTTTCAGGCCTTTTACAGAGGCTTAAAAGATTAATAATTAGAGTCATTTTTACGCCTTTTTTAATTAAAAAAGTGTTAAAAGGTGCACTCATCCAAATGTTTTTGGTGAGCCAATTAAAGGGGCAATTAAAATTTTGGGATAAGCATAAAGAAAGGAGAATCACAGTCTGTCCGGGACACAGTATCAGCTCATGAAAATAAATTCCTTATTAGTATGAGAAAAACCAGACAAGCTCTGCACAAGAGGGATCTTATCCGTTTGTCAGATCTTCCGATTAGGATGTCACGATCAATTGTGGCAAAAGCAGTGCTCAAATTAAACAGGCCGAGAACACCCACATTGTTTGAATCAGTTGAAATTCTCAGGTATTTTCCACCATTTCTGTCTTCACAACCACATCCCGCATAACCTCAGACAGTGTAACATTTGCCAGCCTCGTCTGGCTGTGCTTGCACTCAAAGCTCTTTGTCTTGTTTAAAACACGGACGAATGAATCAGTCCCTCGGCTGCTTTCTAAGAAAACTATTTTGTATCGAAGCATGGCTGCATTTAAAAAAAGCTTTTTTAATCATATTGTTTAAAGTAATGTAGTTTAGTGGAAGTCACCGGTTTTTATCCCAGCAAACGTACAAAGAAAAAACAAAAACATCTAGGACAACTGATACATCTGCCATATGTCATTGTGCAGGGTTCCCTTTCTGTTACAGGCACTGTATTTGTGGGAAATTCAAAATTGATTTAAACTTTAAAGATTAATCTCTAGCTAAACCACTAAGGAGTCATGCACAACTGAGATTCCCATCTAGTCCTCCACCACAGTCAAATCCATATCACACTGAGCCAAACCCTTGACATGTCAAGGATTTTACATATGGGTATTTAATCTTTTCCATAGCAGTTGTGGGGAAATAGTTTTGTCACTACTTTTCCAATACACAAATAAAAAAAACAAGGGAATTTTAGGCAAGGCAAGTTTATTTGTACAGCACAATTCAACTACAAGGCGATTCAAAGTGCTTTACAGAGACATTAAAACAGTAGAAATAAAAAGCATGATTTAAATTTTAAACAAAAAGAAAGAAATAAGAACAATAGATAAAATCAGATAAAATCAGTAGTTAAAATGTGATTAAGAAAGCGTGAAAGGTACACACAGCATACATGTCTCATGAGACCCGGGAAAGCCCTAACGTTTCCCTACACTGATAAAAGGAGAAACCTTTATCCACAGGATCAAAAAGGTTGTTTCCTTAAAGTGATACTCCGGAGTAGATTCACCCTGGGGTCATTTGAACCGTGATATCCAGCCAAGTAGCCCACCCGCAGTTTTTTCGATCTTGGCTGAACATCAGCTGAGTTACTGAGTTATCCCGAATAGCTTTGTACAAGGGTTAATGGATCCTTGCAGTAGCTCCAAAATTACCACACTAAAATCACATGCCATGACACCAAACTTCTACAGTAGTACAAATATGGTCTGTACTCACAAAACGATGCATTTGGAAGTTTGAAAATAGTCCAGGAGTTTATTATTATCAACACAAGCCTGATAGCTTCTCTGCAGCTAAAGCTGCGTCGACGTCACTTCTGGGAGCTTCAAAGTAAGATGAGGGTTGATCTACTACTGTAGACAACAAAGCAAGGCTGCTCAATTTCTCCATTGATAAAATAAATTCACAACTCTACAACATAAAAAAATCATAAAAAAACATGTAGAATATAGCATATACTTTGTTGTCTACAGTAGTAGATCAACCCTCATCTTACTTTGAAGCTCCCAGCTCCCAGAAGTGACGTCGACGCAGCTTTAGCAGCAGAGAAGCTATTACGGTAGGCGTCCACTATTCCGGCACGTCAAGCCGTATCCAACGCATTCAATTCATTTTCAATGAAATCCGGCCGATCGTTGTCGCCGTGCTCGCAAAGCATGCTGGGATTCCGGCACGGCGAGCGGGGGACTTGCGGCACGTCAAAAAGTTGGGCTCGCTCGAAGT
Source organism: Odontesthes bonariensis (assembly GCF_027942865.1). NCBI lineage: Eukaryota > Metazoa > Chordata > Actinopteri > Atheriniformes > Atherinopsidae > Odontesthes > Odontesthes bonariensis. The sequence continues at coordinate 29,340,780 of NC_134528.1, read as the reverse complement.
TTATGCAAATTTGCCACGGCAGCCGTAGTGCGTTATCCAATGACTGTAGATCATGTGATCTCCTGTGTCGGCTCAGCAGCAGCTCTCCTCGCTCGCAGATCCACAGCCATGGTGAAATACGAAATAATTTTCCATTGCTGACGATTTATACACATTAATTTCCCTCCAAAACTCAAATTTTTAGAGGGAGAAACTTCGGTTGGTTAAAATCACAAGTTATTTACTTTCCCCCGGAGCCCGTATGTTCTGTCTACAACTTCGTATACAGGCCCCTCTGTACACACCCACTGCAGCAGCAACACGGCGACACTAGGCATCCAATCCGGCGAGTTACGTTGACGTGCCGGAATAGTGGACGCCTAGCCTTTCAATGAAATCCGGCCGATCGTTGTCGCCGTGCTCGCAAAGCATGCTGGGATTCCGGCACGGCGAGCGGCGGACCTGCGGCACGTCAAAAAGTTGGGCTCGGCCGGACTTTATGCAAATTTGCCACGGCAGACGGAGTGCGTTATCCAATGACAGTAGATCATGTGTTCTCCTGTGTCGCAGCAGCAGCAGCAGCACAGCAGCTCTCCTCGCTCGCAGATCCGGATCCATGGTGCAATATGAAATAATGTTCCATTGCTAACGATTTATACACATTAATTTCCCTCCAAAACTCAAATTTTTAGAGGGAGAAACTTCGGTTGGTTAAAATCACAAGTTATTTACTTTCCCCCGGAGCCATTCTACACGCCCCACACACCCACTGTAGTAGCAACACGGCGACAACTAGGCATCCAATCCGGCGAGTTACGTTGACGTGCCGGAATAGTGGACGCCTAGCCTTAGGCTTGTGTTGATAATAATAAATAATCCTGGACTATTTTCAAACTTCCAAATGCATCGTTTTGTGAGTACAGACCATATTTGTACTACTGTAGAAGTTTGGTGTCATGGCATGTGATTTTAGTGTGGTAATTTTGGAGATACTGCCAGGATCCATTAACCCTTGTACTAAGCTATTCGGGATAACCACAGCCCTTTTACAGACAGCCGTTCCACTTCCTATTCGCCCCATTATAAAAAATTTGGCTGCAGTTCAGTTGATTTTGTCTGGGGGCGCTGGCGAGCGAGTGCAGAATGATCATTAGCCATAGGCCTGGCGCTAATAACTCAAAAAATGTCCCCGCTAGCGGCTGAAACCTGAAAATATTACTCTGATTTCTGACAGAGGGATGTGAATTTATATCGAAAGTACAATAACCTGGGAGTTATAGTTTTCTGTTTTCTTACAGGTCTGGCATTTGCGAGTCAGTCTCCGCTAGCATCTAGCTAACGGAATCTGAAGAACGCACGGCTGATTACGACCGGCTGCTTTACGGCACTCGTCCACTGTGCCAGAGTGCTAACCTGGTGCTGCTAACAACAACCAAAGCTAAACCAGAGGCTAGTCAGAGAGTATGTAAAAGGGCTGTGCTGAAATCTGTAACTATTTGAGCTAACCCCTCTCTGCTAGCTCAGCGCTAGGACTGACCATGCCGTAAAGTGATGCCACATAGGTGACGTCACTCGGGATGCAATACTGACAATAAATGTGTATTTTAAACAAATCTAGTGAGTCTAAAAAATCAAACCAAGTGCCGTTTGAAAGGATAATTTATCCTGCCTTTAGGAAAATTAAAATGAAAAAAATATATAAAAAATTCTATCCAAAGCAATAGCTGCATCTAAAGTGGATCTCATAGTATCACCAGAGAGTTCGGCCTGCTCTGCACTGCTTCGTTGGCGCCCCTAGAGTGCAGTACCACCCGGAAAAAGCCGCCAGCTTTCCCTCTCCTCATAATAGAGACTCTCTGGGATAACTCAGTAACTCAGCTGATGTTCAGCCAATATCGGAAAAACTTCGGGTGGGCTACTTGGCTGGATGTCACGGTTCAAATGACCCCAGGTTGAATCTACTCCGGACTATCACTTTAAGTTAGGAGTTTTGTCTGATATACTTTCTTGGGTCATCAATTGCAGCATTACTGTTTTTTGCTGGTTGTGTAACCTGAGTATATATATATATACACAGAGAAGGAACAACCCCAAGATGACACACGGCAAGAAAATTCCTCTCTCCAATAGACATAGCATGGTTAAAGTGTGGTCATTCAGTTGCTCCAGGAAACATTTGGAAAAGCATTCTTCACTATTCCCTTGCTTCTACTTCTTCTGTTTGTCCTTATTATTTAAATAACTGATGGAATTAGAAGTGGTTAGGAAGACAGGCATGCTGAGAACAGGTGTGAAAGCTGCACCTAAACATAATCAGTGTTTGCTGTTGGCATAGATCGGGTCAGGTTGTTTGGGTTCAGCCTGCAGACACTGTAAATCCTAAATGTGAAGGCTTTACCAAAATGATCTTTGTTTGTCCGCGCTGGAGCTCCATCAGTCAGCCAACATGTTTTATTTATGGCCCACATCAAAATAGATGCAACTTGGTTGGCTTCTGTCATATTTTTCTTGAAAAAAAAAGAAAAAAGAGATGGGCTGAGGCTTCAGCACTGCACATTAATCAGCCCTCTCCCATGGTTTAAATATTTCACCAGCCGAGAGACTAAATGGCATTCTGATGCACTGCATGATATTCAGAGAAAGGTCAAGGTGGACTGGAAAGATTCACATCTGTGCCGTTTTTAGGACTCCTCAAGAGCAAGTGCTGCTGGGAAATCTGTCTGCTGGAGTAGCATCAACCTTACATCATTGCTCTGTGGGTCGATATGGCTTTCATTCCAGTACTCCAGCTCCAAGCCGTTCTGCAGTATCGATTTGATTTCTTCTTAGACCTGTAGATGGACAGAAAAATTCAGCCAAGGAGCTTTTAAAATACAATTTCACGAAACATTATTGTCATTTTCAACACATCATCCTGTCGCCGCTGACAGTTGATTGTGTTTGAGCCTTCAGAGACACAGCGAGTTTCCCTGTATCATACTTCAGTATCTTTCCTGTCAGACCAGAACAGAGACAAATACAAAGTACTCTCCACCTTCTCCTTTGTTGGCCTCACTGTGACGTGAAACCCTTTTATTGTGAGAGGACTTACTGAGTGTTTTGCACTCCTGCATTCTTCTGATTCTTTAAAGGGGATAGTTTGGCATGCTCAAAGGAATGACACATCCAAGGACGATGCTCACTTTTTTCCCCACGTGGTTTGGATTAGAATCTTTCAGTAACAATGCAGTGTTGGACTGCTGGTGCGATGCACGTGGAGCATCATAACACAGGAGTGCTGCGGTGTGACGAGCAATCTGCTCTCAGTAAAGGCCTGTGTGAAGTGCAACAGGTGTGGGAGTTTATTACAGCTAGGGTGAGTGTTGTTAAAACTGTTCGCACCAATGTCTTTGCACACATCTGGGAGTCGCTGATAAGGCCAAGCAGAACGGAGTGTAAATGTGTCATTGGCATATCTTTTAAGACATATTGACACGTGAGGGTGATCATTCATTAAGAGTTGTGCCCTTGGACCCATAATAATACATGTAAAAAACAATGTTTAAAATGGAGTTAGATATTAAAGACCCTATAAGCTACCACCTTCATAAACTAGTTTTGCAATCCATCACTGCTGTAGACATATGGACAGGCTTGATGATACTACCACTACCATGTTTCACAATGGTTATCTCGCTGGTATGCAGGGTTTTCCTTCCTCTTGGAATGATCTGTAAGTTGAGCACTCCTGCAGAGGGTAATAATGCTCTTGAATTTCCACCATTTGTACAGAACCTTTCTAACTATGCATTGTATCCTTTTCCGGTCTAATATGCCTCAACAACTCTTTCTCTGAGGTCCTCAGACATATCCTTTGTTCATGCCATCATACATACCCACAAACAAGTGTTACAAAGTCCAGACTTTAACAGATCACTCTTATTCAAAGAAAACAGGTCACCTATTCCCATCTGAATGTTATACCACTGATTTAAAACAATTGATTGTAATTTTACTGTCAAATAAACTGCTATTCTTAGAGATTCACATACTTTTTCCATTAAAACTATCTATTATCATTAGATAATTTCCCCCAAGAAATAGATGACCAAGTAATTGGCCGTTTATAGAAACATAGATTTTGAAATATTCCAAAGGTTTAATGAGCTTCAAACACCACTTTCATGTTCAACTTTTAGAGTTAATAGCATCCCAAGTACACTGAACTGGTGTATCACAATACTGAGCTCCCTATGTTGTTGGCATCATTTTCATTTTTATCATTAGACAATGAGGAGGTCCATTTGTTCTGTTACTAAATAAAGCAGATCAGTTGACACTTTTGTTCTTCCACAGTGGACATAGCTTTATTTTAGGCTCTCTTTCGCTTCCTCCACCTTGTCAGCAAGTGCACTTGTCAGGATTTCTGTCACCCCAATTTGTAGTCCTACTTTTAAGGAGGTACAAGCAAAGTGCTTTACAGATACACTTCACCACTCTTGGTGTCCCATTTGTGGGTGTGGTGTCATTATTACCAATAGAAATGATGGCCAGATTCAAAAAATAAAAAGTACCTTTATGACCAAAAATTTTAGCGCTTCTTGTTACACACACTTCACTTCTCCTGTTGCAGTACAACCACAGTCCCTGTGCATCTCACCATCCAGCAAGTATACTTTTGCTCAAGGCAAAAATAATGGTATCTGCAATAAGAGGGCATTTCATCATGCTTAACAAGTGTCGACTGTGTGTTTATTATCTGACATTCTCTGCAAACTTCCATGTCACTTGCTTACTTTGAGTCCTGTGCTCTGAATAAATGCACGCTATCCATCCACAACAAGTGAGAGTGATACTTTGAAATTACATAACCACTTTAACTCAACTTTCATGTGGCAGCAGAATTTCAGAATAGCTCCCATTAGACATGCAGCCGAGCTATGCACAAACGTTCACTGAAAAATTCCCTCTCTCAAAGTCTGCCAGTGTGTGAATGTCCGCGTGCATATATGTGTGCTTTAGAGCCAAACACTTTCTTGGTATTAGGATTCTCATTACAGGATCAACTCTTTCATCCTTGGGTTCAAAGCGCTGCCCTCGCTGACGGCAGTGGGCGAGCAGATACATACTAACATTTGATGGAGGGAGAGGAGGAGGAGAGCAGAAGATCAAAAAGCAGAGGGATGAGGAAGGGAATGTGAGTTCAGGAAACGGAGGGGAAACCTATGCAGGTTCCCAGAGGGGGTTAAAAAGGGAGTCAGGCAGAGAAGGATGGCCATACTGGGTGAGGACTACTTCCAGTATTATGTAACTGAAATGACAGCAACGAGTATCTGATTCATGAAAATGCTCTGTTGCAAATTGTTTAGACATCAGCCAGTAAGGTCCAGAGTCATGTACCAGACGGCAACCGAGATGCATTTCAAATGTACACAGTATATTTCTGTCATTCACCCTGTGATGGAGAAGTGTCCCAGGTCACTGTCCCTCCTTCACCGGTGATAATTTATCAGCTTGGTGACATCACATTGCATATCAAGTGTTTTCATCAAATTGATGTTATTTCCCTTCCTCTTGTGTGCTGGCCTTTTCACAGGGCCAGAGATATTTTCTCTTTTTAATAGCCTACAGTTCCTGCCATAGCAAATCAATAGAGTTACATTCTGCTGGCGTGGCTTTCAGAGGGAACGTAAGCAGCTCTGCACGCAGCTGCTGACATCTGCCCGACCATGTAATGGAGTGGTTTGGATTTCAGCTATACATCAAGCCGAGACACAAGAGCTAGTCGAGATGAGACGTGGCTACTGATCGGGACTCATCCTGAGATGTGTGTGTGTAAATCTTCCTGACCCTCATCATCCTCTTCCTCATTGTCCGGTTTCCTTTTGTGAGCAGAGCACATAGAGTTGTGACGACAGAGTGGGGGTCTGTGTCAGGAGGTGTCACCTTCCATCTTTCCATACAGTGACCTTCTACAAAGCTGCCGAGTCAACTCTGTATGTGTGTGTGTTGCCTAACATTTTGAGCCAGTGAATCATTAGCAGCTACGACTGCTCAGATGCCTTTGAGCTACAGAGAGCAGCAAGAGAAGAGAAGGTCAGTTCTCTCATGAGTCTGTCAACTGCTGGTTTTCAATCAAGACTCAAGGACCATACCTGCAGTTCTTACAGAAATATTTCAGATATACGTTTTCTTTGGGCTGAGTGTAGTGACTCCACACAATATCTTTATTGTTTTAGGAATCTTAGTTTTGATGTATATATTATCTGATTACTGATTTGACACATTCAAATTTGTCACTATGAAAAACTAACTTTTTATAGTACAACACTAACTATCCTTAAATACAGTCGTGTCATTGATACTACAAGCATGTGGAACTCTACTACAGGGATTTACAACAGTGTTCTGAAGGATATTCCTTTATTTGCTGTTTACACGAGCTTGGAGGAGAGTACTCAATAGCACATCAGTTCAAAATCTCCAATAGCTTGCTGAATAAGGTAAAGATCTAATGACTGTGCAGACCCGCTTTTTTCAGCGCTCCTGAAGAAGCCCGATCTCACAACAGAAAGTACAAAAAGCTACATTGGTCCACAGTTTAACCTTGACCTTTTAAAATAAATGCTCAAAAATTGTGCAATCGCATGATTTTCCTGAGTGCCCTCCACATTAATGCAGCTTTGATACGCCAGCATGTTGATGCTCTTTGTTCGCATGTCAACATCCCACATCTCTGTATGTCCTCTACGAGATAACATCCAATCCAGCTTATCCATGCTTTGTCTTGCAGTAGATCAGTGGTTTAATACTTGTCCGGCACAATGTTTTTCACTGTCTTTGCATTCCTACATTTTGAACAAGTGGGCAAACATTCTGTTAGAAGTTGTCTGTTAAGACTGAGCTGCCTGGCAACTGAATGACACTGTTCATATTCACATGGATTTCATGTGAATGTATGTGTCTGGTTAGAAACTAATCAAATCCATTCCCCTTGGGAAAAGATAGAGTGGTTATTACTCAGTTTCATACAACATTGCATTGTTTCAGCACAAACTTCTATCCAAACTGACTTACAAGTGGGAATGCATTGGGGGCAATGTGGGGTATCTTGCCCAAAGATCTTTCTGTATACTTCAGTTGTGTGGAAACTGAAGAAGTTGCTCATAAGTAGGCCCAGAGTTAGCCTCAATTAAACCTTTGAACATTTTTATTCCTCTACGCATTTAGATTTATTTTGGATTTCAAATTTTGTCTGGGGGTCTCAAAAAACATGCATTTTAGAGTGATTACGGATTCCAAATTGATCATAGGGGTGAGTGTAAGTGTGCATGGTTGTTTATCTCTGTGTTGGTCCTGTGATGAACAGGTCAAATGTCTGGGGTATACCCTGCCTCTTGCCTGGTGGCAGGGTAAAGGGGGCCCTGAACAGGATATGGTGGCTATATAAAATGAATGAAGGATATTTCTTTGTAGTGGCTGCAGTAACTTCAACCAGTTTTTCAAATCATTTTTATCGCATAGGTTGCTTGAATTTAAACAGAGAGGTGAGTTGAGGAGAAGTCTCCATTTTTACCAAAACAAAGTGAACTTAACAACAGGGCAAAAGGGCCAACTACACGTTTGGATTACAATTATATTAATGAATTGCTGTGGCCTCTACCCATCTTACTGTAAAATCTATTTGAGACTGTAGACCAATGTGAAAGACAGCAACAAATAAACCATCATCCCAAACGCAGAGGATCCATGAGATGAATGCTCTTCATTCCAATAGCATATTTCCACAATTTTGATGAAAAAGTGAACATAACATTGATGCAATGTATGCCACTGGGTGTTTGCAGCACCACTCACTCAATACTATTATGGAATAGTATATTATCAAAGATGGAAAAAGCCCACAGTTGCTATGGAGGCAGGAAAATAGGCATCTTTAACAGCTGATTGTTTTCTCCAGACTCTGTCTATTCATTCCCCCAAAGCTAAAGCCTTCTTTTATTTGTTCAGGTTGTAACCTGATCAACCTGCTAAGTTTCTCTGCAGGAACTGTTTGGTTTTTCCGGTATGTTTGCTCAGGTGGTCTGAGAATCACCTCAAATACACGTTTAGAAGTCAAAAGAATTGAAAGTACTCTCCTTTTACTTCCTTGGCTTTATTAAGGCACAAGGCAAACCAGACTGCAAGCGTACATACTGTATATACTTACAAACACCAGAATTGATATCACACAGCGCACATCATTTATGAAGATTAACAATTGTATTCATTTCTGTGTGAGTGTATTTTATCTGCTGGTCTCAGCAAAGTGATTGTGTTAGATATTGATGCAATGCTCTTCACGCCTTTATGGGGTGTAAAATTAACGAGCTGTCGGCTATGCGGATGAGATTAAATGTGTGTGTGTGTGTGTGTGTGTGTGTGTGTGTGTGTGTGTGTGTGTGTGTGTGTGTGTGTGCATGCGTGCGCACGCATGCATGTGTATGCGTGAGAGTGTACATGATTCATTGACGGTGGGCGTTTGGAGAGCTGCTGCTCTGCATGTTAAACTGATGTCACAGTCTGTGAGGGTCAGCATATACCAAGCTCAGGGAAAGGACACCCCAGTTGGAGGACGAGCTCAATTACTGTCTCCCCGGCTGACAATAACACTCCAAGCGAGGTATTTATAACATGATTGATCACATTTTACTGACCCCCTACCTCTGGTTCCTTCTTGAGTTTGAGAAAATGCCTTAAAGAAGGCATAACATGCAGTTACTCTGTGTTTTCCCCTTTCACAGTACATGTGTAAGTGCAAAATTACAAAGTACACTGTCCCCACTGAGGGACGTCATTACTTCCCACCTGAGGCACTGTTCCTGATCTCACTGAAACCCCTTGGGGTGGAGAGGGGCTGAAAAGACAGGAAATAAGTCCCCTCGTGGATTTCTCTCCTCAACCCAACCACTTGCCAAGGGGCAAATAATAAACCTTCCACGTAAAACAACAACTTGCACACTGCAGAAACGTCACACCACTTTATAAACCATCCGACAATAAAGTCACAAGCCTTACCATCAAAACCATATGCATGGTTCTCACATTACTGGCATGGGGACGTTACAAAACAACTTCATAAACAGCATGTCACTTACCGGTTGTTGTTATGCGCGCGCATGTGAAAGCCCAAAAGAGTCAATGGCCAATACTCCCATGTACAAAGCAATTATCTTCTCTAGAAAAACTGCGTTCAAGTATTTAAAACATTACAACAATATTACTGGGCATGTATTGTTGTAATGTTTTAAATACTTGAGTATCGTCCATTGACTCTTTTGGGCTTTCACATGCGCGCATACCGACAACAGGTAAGTGACATGCTGTTTCTAAAGTTGTTTTGTAACGTCCCCATGCCAGTAATGTGAGAACCATGCATATGGTTTTGATGGTAAGGCTTGTGACTTTATTGTCGGATGGTTTATAAAGTGGTGTGACGTTTCTGCAGTGTGCAAGTTGTTGTTTTACGTGGAAGGTTTATTATTTGCCCCTTGGCCACCATGTATTTGGCTAGCATGACAGGCTGCGCAAACAGCGCAATTGCCGCACAGGGAGCGCCGATTTGCACCGGTCTGTGTCCTACTGTCAGTATTTGACAACCTCTAGCAATGGGATTGCGCTTCAAATGCCCCGGAGTTCTCCTTTAAGGGGAGGATTTGGATTGGGGCTAAAGGTAGTGTTACAGCCAAAAGCTGTCAACAAGTACAGCAGCAATCATTAAAAAAAAGAAGATTTATACTGAAGGAGACGTGAACTCATCAGGAGAATGTTCACTGAGCTAAAGTTTCAAGTGATAAGTACAGTTATTGTCATATCTGTCCAATCAGACCTCATTTGGCACCCAGAGGAGTCACATGCTATTGATGAGATTAAAACCAACTGATGTTACATTGTGAATGTATATCTTAGTCATTAAGATTGATGAATAACTCTGAGAGTCCATTTACTCAAAGCTGTCACTGTTAGCATGTTAATTTGTGATTGCAACATCATAATGTAGTCTCCAAATTCGAAAAAACCTCTGTTAGCTTTCTGCAGTAAGATGATTAGAATCATAGCAATCTTAGCAAATATGAAAATTGCTATCCCTCTAATTTGACAGCCTGAAGGCAAGCAGAGCTGGAGAAATAAGGCTCCAGACGCTGAAGCCAGAGCTGAGTGCTGCTGGTTAATGCAGGAGGCATTTTGGGGTGTGGGATGAATAAAACATCAGAGCACCTTGTTTATATCCATCCCTCAACCGTAACTCGTTCTTTACATAATTGAATTCCACCCTGTTTGAGCCAGTGCATCTAATTGAACCCCTACTCGTTAGCCAGGGAATGATTTGTTTCCATGCAAACTCCAAATTATTATCCTCCTAGTGCTGCTTCTCACTGAGGAAAGCTTTCCCCGATCACATAAAGGTTTGGTGTCAGGGTTTCAATGCTTTCTGTGGTAAGAAAATGGGCTTCTTACATCAGCTTCCTCTCTTGCTTGAGAGTTTAGAGCTCCATATACTTGTTCCTGTTTGGCATCTTACGCTGTGAGAGAAGTTGCCTCACTACCTGGCAGCTATTCAACCAGGATGATTTACATGCTAAACTCCGCTGCCCATCTTCAACTCTCCCTTTCTCCCTGCCTTCCCTTCTTCTTCCACACAATGGGATTTTGGTTATGTATAAGTTGTTGCCTAACCTGTCCTGTTGCTCATTAGTAAAGTGTTTCCCGCTGACAGGCTTCAGTTGTGAGAGATGTTTGATCCAGTGTCTGATGCCCAGCCATGCCCTCTCACCATATGGTTTAATTGTTGCTTGAAATTAATGGTCACATTCAACTCTGACAATGGGACAGCAGCACATTAGTATTCTGCCAGAACATGTATCCAGTGGGGGAGGGAGTTTGCCAGTACTGGCCACATGTATAGTACTGTGCAAAAGATGTGAGCCACCCATTATTTCTTTATATTTGTTTCCAGGAACCCAAACGTTCTTGTAATATTTCAATGGGGTTTTGGAGCCATAGTTCTAGGCTTTCTGAAGCTTTCCAAATGACAATTAAGCAAGGTACCAATTTTGAATCGTACCTGTAGGCTCTTTGTTACTAGCAGCCTGTTGCAAAGACACATTATTTGTTCCCATTTCTTTTTTATTTCTATTATTTTTGGGCACTAGTGCACTGTAAACCCGGATTTTGTTTTCAATTAAACGTTTTAGTGTTCATTACTTATTCTATTATGTTTTGTAAAAATCTATGTAATTACTAAATCAAATTAGTTCTTTGGATTAGAAATTTGAAAATATACACTGCAATGATCATGTTAGGCAGAGATTACATATAAAGTTACGTTCTGTGAGGGAGGGGCGGAGCCTATTTGAAGTTCGACTGAGAGTCAAGACCTGTCCTGTGTGAGAGTGTGACCTGCTCGATTTTTGGAGAAAACTGAATTGTGTATTTAAAAATAAACTGTGGATGTTTTAAAGTAGTTTTAACTACACTAAGTAGACGGAAGAGCGTGTAAAGCAATTATTAAGATCGGTCTGGCTGCTAAACGTTTGCTAAAGGTTAGCTTAAGACTGCACCAGTCTTAATTCATTATTGCTGCAGTGAATTATTTGTGTTAATTGTTAATTTCAGTGTTTTCTGAAATAAAAGAACTTGAACAATTTAAATGTATTTTTTAATTTCTTCCTTCCCGTACAATTTTCTTTTTAAACAATATATTGTGGCGTGCTGTGGGTGTGTTGCCGCATTGCATTATGGGTGCTCTCTGTTCCCCGTTATGTGCTGTATTTAGTGCTGTGGTAGAGTTTGTATGTGTTTATGTTTATGTTCTGTACGCAGTGACGGTGTAGTACAAGGTTTTTGTTCGTGTTGCATTTTAACTAAATCTGCACCATAACTGAAAGTGGTGAGACAGAAAGTTACCACCACTTGTTCGAATATATGTGAGGTGATTGTAATTCACTATTTCTCCTGTGAATTGTCTGTCAAGATAAATGTGCTTGCTGCACAAGAAAGTCTGGACTGAGACTTTTCCTGTCCCCACCTCTACCATTGCTACAATATTTTATACAATCTCTAAATCAAAACAGTATCATTCATTAATTAAATTATAAGACAATACATTACTTATATTAACAAATGATGTTAAGTGTTGCTTTTATACATATTTATGTGCATTTGACCTAAAATGATTGGCTAGACTTCAGAAAAGAGATAAGTTATGTGAACTAATGGTTTTGAGTAAAGACTACTAATGTAAACTTGAATATGTCTAAGTTATCTATGCCAATACAACTTAAAAGGTTTAGTTTCATGTTTTGTAAAAACTTAAACGGGATAAGGCAACGGGTTTCCACGCGATTTTCTAGTAAACTCAACTAGTTCGGGTTAAGAGTGTGGGCTTTCTATGACGTCAGATGAACAGCAAAGGAAGGAGGAAAGAGCAAAGACCTGACAGGACCTGAGAGGTGGCTGTCAAGAAGCCGTTCTTAAGGAAGGGAAACAGGGAGAAAAGGCTGAGCTGTGCAACAGGTCTGATGGAGGGATGAATCCTCCCCAGAGCCTGGACCTCAACATTAGTGAAACAGTGTGGGATCATGTTGGCAGAGAACGGAACAAAAGGCAGCCCACATCCAAAGAAGAGCTTTGGGATGTCCTTCAAGAAGCCTGGAGAACTATTCCTGAAGACTCCTTAAAGAAAGGACAGAAAGCTCGTCTGAGAGGGTTCAGGCTGTGTTGGAGGAGAAAGGAGCTCAGAGCAGATATTCACTTTCAAACTTTGTCTTATAGCCTATCCTGCTTTTTCATTTATTCTTCCCTGTTTCAATAAATCCCTGCACCGATATTGTTCTGACAACATATAAAGAAATGAGTGAGGGGCTTATGGCTTTTGCACAGTGCTGTAGTAAATAAATATAAGTGAACAAACCCTCATGCTGTTAGGGTGTAAAAACTCTGCAGATCCCAATCTGATCAAACATACCAGATCCATGGAAGCTCTGTTGCGGCAGGAACTTGTTAAAAAAAAACAACTCGTAGTTTTTGTTGATTCCTGGAGACCTTAAAGGGGAACTGCGGTATTTTCAACATTAAGCCTCTTTTCTGAGTCGTCTGCAATGTTTTAGAACCCCCCTCACCGCTTTTTTGATGTTTACTGCTGTCTCCGGTATTTGCCTAATTTTGATTCTTCTCAACCTGCTTCAGAATGGCAAGTCATGCGCATGTCCAAAAAGGTCCGTAAAAACACCATAAACGTCCGTTTTCAAAATAATCAACTCACCGGAGTGGTTACTGGTGTGCACTGGTAATCCATATCAAATTTCGTTGCGAAAAGTTGCTTCTGTCGTGTTTTATTTGACATTTTGTACTGGATGTTCATTGATATTACTCCGCCACCGCTAAGAAAATAGTGCGAGCATGAACGAGCTGCCAAATAAAACACGACAGAAGCAACTTTTCGCAACGAAATTTGATATGGATTACCATGTTGAAAATTTTAACTAATTTGCCAAAATTACCATAAAAGCTGTGAAAATGTTGTCATGGTTAGACTGGTTTAAAGTTAGTAAAAAGTTTGTCAAAGAGTGGAGGTTCAACAGAAAGTCCAAGTTCAAATGGTTGCACAGGGACAATCAGTCCCCCTTACTGAAGTGAAAAGTACTGTACCGTGAGGGAAGTGAACCTAAGATAGCCCTCAGATACTGACCAAGTCTTGTCTCTCCCAACCATCCCCACTCAGCCTCTCTCTTTTCTTAATACAATCCTTCTGCTAACCTCAGCCTGATGTGAACTGCAAATACACACAGGTTACTCATTGCTAACCCTCACTATTACACACTGCCAGCATTTCATTCTCATATTAAACAGGTGTGTATACTGTAAATTATTTTTCACTGAATATTATTGCATGCTTATGTTATAAAATGTTGTTAATAAAAGCAATTTTCTAGAAAAAGTTTGCTGCATGGCTCATCCCTTGTAGCCTACATGTTATTCCTTTGGCACTATTTTTCCACAGGCAGAGCAACCTGGTAGATAAGTGCTCTCGAAGCCAAACAAAATCACAAAGACCATGTGGTTGGGGATTAAACTAGACTCAAGGAATTCAGTATATGCTCCAAAGTTCCATCTCTTTGTATACAGCCAAATTCCCAATAAAGTTGCTCTCATTCACTCATTATTCTGTTTCTTTTGTCACATGGCAAACGAAGTAAGACATTTTGACTGAAAATCAGCCCTATGTGTCAACTTGTGGTCACTTTAAGCATTTCCAGACTGTCGCTCTGCTCTAATAAAATCTTGATGTTATAACTGCAGCCTCATCTGACAAAATCACCATTTAAGTAATCTGGAGTGAATTTGGCTACACATTAATGTACAAGGATCTCCCACTGAAAAAGTTCGACATGATAGAATGACGTAAATGTTTTCTCAAAAAGTCTACAGGATCCCCAAGTTGAAAATACTTGGTCAATAACTGGGACAAGGAAGGCGGTCAAATTAAATGGTCAAGTCAAGCTGCAACTCAACTCAACTGTGTATGCAACTGAGTATGTGATGATTGGTATGGTGATTGGATTGAACATCATGCTCCAGTCTCATACGTGGTATTTCATGTACTGTAGAAAGTCAGTTATGATGTATGTCTTCTCTCATGTCCCTAAATCTTACAACTCACTTTTATACACGAAAGATGTTTGTGTAGTCTTAATGGCTGGTTATGGTACCAATAGGTAGAACTTGCTTATTCGGGTCCTTTGACACTGTGAACTGAAAAAAAGTATCAGGAATTTTGCTGCCACCACGAGGTGATGACATGATAAAATATGAGTGTTTAATGCTGGAGTACATCTTATTAAAATGCCAATAAACAAGACACTGAACTTCTCTGCTAACTCACTGCAAGTCTTTCTTAAAAGAAGCATCAGCTCCATAAATAAACATTGAATGAAACAAATTGCATTCTGGGCTTGTTGTCAGGGAGACTACTCTGCAGCAGAGGGTCAGAGGTCCAGTACTTCAAGTAATAACCAGTGTGTCCATCCCCAGAGAGGTGTCCTGTCAAAGTCACTTTGCACTAAAACACTAGCTCTATGTCAGTTATTATGAACAGCTATCAGGGTAATTGTCAGCTCAAGGCTTACGATGCATTGCAAATGTTGCACAGTATTTTGTTAGCATTTCCATGAGCTCATATTTCAATTTCTGCTTGTCAAACCTTTGGATGTTGAAAAAAGCCAAGTTAAAGAATAATATGGGGCAGAAAGAAAGCTGATCCCTTGTTTTGGAAGAAGGAGGATGGGGCAGGGGTTCCAGTCCAAGTGGAATGAATGAGAGCAGCCTTCTCATCCAGCAGCACATTTGGGGATCATGCACGTGTGTGCTCTTGTTGTGCAGTGACTGACAGCCGGTTTCAAGTGAACAGGATGGGAAACTGGAGACGAGGAGGTCAAAAGACACTGAGTTTGCAGGCTCAGGTTGATTGGGTCAGTGTTTCCACTAACACCTCACCATCCTTCAAAGGACTGCACTGCAATAAAACACCTCATCTGAACAAGTTATTAAGAATTCAAGTTACACAGAAGAGTTTCTCCTTCAGTAAATGAACAAATGTGCCACAAAGCCTGTCAGAACTAGGCTGACTTTGGCATATATCTTCATTTTTTTTCTTCTCTCCGTGTTATAAACCTGTGATGCCCAGCTTATTGGCAGAATTCATATCGAAACTGTTACCTTAATAGCTGTAATAATCGCTGTGGAATATTTACAAGGGTATAAGTTTACAAGTTCTTGCACAGTTGTTGAAGATGAGGATAAAAGATCATGCAGAGGGAGTCACCTCAGCTGCAACAAAAAGCCCAGGGAGGCTGCAGCAGTATACAAACTGAGACATCTGAGAGACACCCACAGGTCACGTCTGTCAGCACTTATTCCTCAGTTTTTTTCTTTTAACAGTCCTTTATCTTCATTCTCATCAAGCTCTAACCAAAATACCTTAAAGTGCTTTTACCTGACAGCTAGTGCTTACTGACAGCTGGATGCCGGTTGGCAGATGAGTCCTATTGTATTTCCTCAATTACAAGTTGGCTAATTATAGCCAGGACACAGTTGGTCCATCTGTCTGTGTTTTGTTGATATTATTGTTCTCAGTTCCTGCAGTGCAGACACAAAAAAGGTTTACCATGAAAAAGATCTTACCATGTGAAAATGCCTGATGAGAATTAAAAGTGATAGTAAAGAAAAAAACAACTTTGGAAAAAATTCTATGATTTTGAACTGATGTTATATTTATATTTAGGTCAGCTAATGAAAACCCTAAATCCACTTGTGTTACAGAAAACAAAAACAAAATTAATCATGAGAAAAATGAGAAAAAAACATTGTTCCAAAGTCGGCCCTGACAGGACGTACCCGCTATATTGGTGGAAAAACACAAAATATTGTAGTTTATTTTTTTTTTTTTATGATTCACTGTTTTTTTTTATGAACAAAATCCCAAGATGGGAAACAGGAGCATTACAAATCAGTGATCAACATCCACTCACCCCACCCCAACCTTAGATACACATCACATGACCCATTAGGTCATAAGCGAAATAAAAGAAAAGAAAAAGTTAAGTTATAATTAACAATAGTCAAAGCATGTATTTTTTACCTAATGCTATAATGACATCAAGTATCAAAATGTAGAAAGAGAAAAAAAATAAAAATAAAAAAAAACACACAAAAGAAAACATGTGAGACATCTCATTGTGCATGATTCGCCAGCAAGTCTGTAACCCCCTCTGCAGTTCTTTCCCACATTTGTATTGTTGAAACTCTTGCCCCATGGATTCTTGCAGTAGAGAGTTCCATCATTATAACATCTTTATTGTAGTTTATTTAAAAAAAAAGGAAATTGAAATCTCACCATGACTACATTTTCCACACACGTCCCTGTTTGCCTGTACAGACACGCAGATTACGTGATGACGCATATGTTCAATGCCCACATGCAGCCATGCATTGCTGCATGATACCTTTGTTCGCTTAAGAAGTTAGAAGGGCGAGTTAGTCCACTGTCATGCATAGAGATTTCAGACTCCTGATACTGTTTTCCACAGTACTTTCACTTTGTTATTACCCCTCCTACTCACAGTTACTTACTTTTCTACTTTGCTCTCGCCCACAAATACTTACAATGTTGTGAAATATGACTATAACCTATTTTACATGACAAGTAGAAAAATCCATTTCAAATACCAATGCTGATTACTTATTACCCCCAGGTCAGCTGAGAAAACAAAAAGAAACATCCTGTCATTTTTTTAGTGCTCCAAAATGCCAAGTAAGTAAATTTCCCTGTGTGATGTCAAAGGTCAGTTTCAGGCAGTCATCAGGACAAAGAGACACAGAGGACAGAGCTGGGCTCAGACAGACAGGGACAGGCAGAGACAGGCAGAGAGTCTCGTGGGTATCTGCTGCTGTTTTATCAGTGTTGGGAAATATGAACACCTTTCATCTAGAATCGTAAAGACAGCAGTCTTAGTGCTGTGCTAAATAGTGTCTTTGGTAGTCTGGAGTCTGGAAAGAACCTTACCTCTGTTGGAGGGAAAGCACTGTTCAGAATCTGAGAGGCAGAGCGTTGGGAGTTAGGGAGAAAACTTCAAATGACAGCACAGGAGACAAGAGCACAAAAAATTATGATAAAACTAGTGAAGCAACAGATCGCCCCCAACTTTTGTTCTTCAATTTTTTCCTGTTTATAAATATTGAAATGGAATATCCTCTCCTGAGCTAAGTTGTTGAAACTTTATGGTCATGAAGAAAAATACACAAAGTTATCCGCATTCAACCCATCCAGGTCGGCACCTGTTGAACACACACATGCACATACGCATGCACAGGGTCACACACTCATGGAGACCGATGCCGTAAACAACCAGAGCGGTGGGCAGTCATTCCCAGCGCCCGGGGAGCGTCCTGAATGTTCTCCCCAACATTAAACCCGTTGAGCCCTCGGAGAAGGCCAGCAGGAGTGGGATCATCTGGTGGATAGCAGGGCTTAAGAGGGGGGTTTGGTTGCAGAGAGCCTGTCTCTCAACTGCAGCCTTCACATTCCCCCTGGTCACAGGCAAAGACCTGCTTTGGCTGACAGGGAAATGATGACAGGCCCAGGAGGTGACAAGCACCCACACCCACCCTATCTGTTTCGGTTAATGAACAAATTCAGGCAGAACAATTAAGATAGATTTTCAACCCCTAACTTTGGACCTAACCCTCAAACGCACAGTTATTGTGACAGCTAAAAGAGTTAAAAGTACATGGTCAAGATTACAAAATACACATGTTTATGTTACAAATGTAATACTTCATGGTTGCCAAAGCCTACCGATGTGTTACCAACTCCCAATTTTTTACCCTATGCCGCGACACAATAGGGAAATTTTATCTAACTGGCGGCCTGTCCAGGGTGTACCCCGCCTCTCGCCCGATGACCGACGGATTCAGCGGGTACAGAAGATGGATGGATGGATGGATGGATGGATGGATGGATATTTCATCTATTGCATGTTTTGTGGTGAGACTCTGCTGACATAACAGCAAACACTGAAGTGATAAATCGAAGATTTCTGAAAACTTTTCTGGACGGTGACAGTGCTCTGATGGTGTAAGCACTATTTCCACAACTCAAACACCCAACCCCCCCCCTCTCACAAACAAAATGTACAAAGAAGCAGAAAAGAGCGCTGATTTTACAATAATACATGCTGGAAAAACACTAAAGAAGACGATTATATATAATTATAAGATTTGTCATGATGTGGTCATACCATAATGAATGGTTCAGACTTCACAATATCAGCATGAAATTGAATCAGGTATGACAGTTGATAATTGGGAATGTGTATGTCTACAAGAACTGGATGCCTCACATCATCTTTCAAGCAAAATGGTTTCAGAATAACTTTCCTCACTTGTCCCAGCATGAACCACATAAGCACAACTTTGTACACATACATGCATGTATGTGGCCATGCTTGTAGGTGCACAATCCCAATCATACTTGCAGAAACAAACTATCTATCTCATTGCGACTCAGCTTTGCCCTACAGCAGGGTGAGTATTTAGACAGTTGTCCAGAAGAGTTTGCAGGGAGTTAGTTTGTGAGCAAATTAGTTTGCACCCTGAGGGCTTAGTCGATGCCAGCCTCAGGGGTTCTGTGGCTGTGTGTGCCTCTTATTGCAGAGATATGCATGAAAAAGAGTGTGCCTGAGTTGGCTGGAGTTGTAGGACATCACACATGTGCCCGTGTGCCTCTGCCAGTGCCCAAAAATAAATGGGCACTTGCATTGACCCCTTGTTGATGAATTCATCTGGGGCTAAATGTCACCAATGTGTCAGCAGTGAGTATCACATTTGTTTCCTCGTGTTCCTCCTCCCACTCTTCCTCTACAGCCTTAGCTATAGCACAGTTGTTTCCTCTCTCATCTTCCTCCTCTCGCTCTTTGTATTTACCATGGCAGCTGAAGTGGCTCCTGTTAATTTTAGAAGTCCTGCCGGCTGCCTGGTGATTAATTGGATGGCGGGCTCAGGTTGTAAATAGATGTTCTATTCACATGGTTGTTTCTCTCGGTTATGAGACCACGCAGCTGATTGGAATACCAACTGAACATGAAACATGGCAGGTGCTGGAAAGCTCAGGGTCAATCCAAGCAACACATATGTGCATTTATCAGTTTTTCTCCCCATGTGAGAGCCTCTGACAGAAGAGAGACATGTGACTTTCAGCTGAATAACAAGATATGAGTAATGTGCATCAGTGTATTTTTGCATGTCACAAACTGCCCCCACACATGCAGCAACCAGAGGGCCCAAATGTTGCTCCTGGCTCATGTCCTTGAATATGCAGTATAGTCTGACAGTCACTACAGTAGACCTATGTGATGAGAACAGGTTATAATAACTCAACGGAGAGCAGGTGCAATCTCAGTGTCCATCAACAAGCAGCCAATCGGTGACTACCAAGAGGAGCCATAAGAACAACTGTGAGGCTCTTGTGACTGACAGGAGCAGCCTCAAGCATCTCTGAGCTACTACTGGGCAGAATAGCATATCAAGCTACTATCTTTTAATAGTGAGAAAAGCAATGAAAACTTCAAAGAGGTCATACTAGACCTTTGGGACTTTTTCACCACTTTACATTCTGTGTCTCGTGGCTTTTAAGGCATTTATAAGATTTGCACAGTCCACACCAAAGGGAGAAATTCCCTCCCAAAACAGATAGGGGAGACTGGGGTAAGATGATCCATTTCTCATATTTAGGATCATTACACCAAGGCAAGCATAGTTTTGTCACTAACTAATATATCTGCAAATACTTTTTTATGCATTTGGCAGACACTTTTATCCAAAGTGTTACAGGTAGGGTAAGGGGGTCTTGCCTAAGGACTCCTACTAGAGGTAGTGCCTTTCATGCAAGGGATTTGAACCCAGGTCACCTACACGAAAGGTGGCAATCTTACCACTACACCATCCAGTAATATCCAACAATGTTTTAGGATATTGTGCATCCCTCCAAACAAACGGAATGAGTGTAAACACAACTGTTTCGACAATATAGCATGTCCAAAAAAAGGTGTCTTGTGGCACAACTTACCCCGTGCATGAGCCGTATCCCTACCCCCCCTCACATCAAGCATCAAATACCTTTCCATCCCTGATGCCAGCGTATCAAAGAACAGAGTGACATGGTGTTCATTGAAGGCAGTGGCCCTTGCCAAGGATTTGGCCTCTGGTGTCATGATAGACATTGACAGTTTTTGAACAGCTCAAGCCAATCCACTCCTGGAAAAAAGTTATCTCAACAATCACCCCAATAATATTTTTCTACAAACAAATCAATTGAGTTTGCTTGAATTTTCTGCGTGTATTCCGGGACAAGGACGGTGGTCCACTAAATAGCCCACTCATTTTTCTAAATCCATTTTTTTAATGTAATTTCTGTAATTATATACCTTTTTTAAAATTCCTATTCTTTTCCATTTAACTTTTTTTTTCATACTTCCTGACTGCGCTGATATCCAGATAGTCAAAGGTATTTCTTCTAGTTTTAGTTCTGCGACCATCAGGTTTGAGCAACAGTCGAATAGATCCATCAGAGGGTCCGATGTGTTGAGACAAGCTGACAGCTCTGTGGGAATAGTGGTGTTTCTGTGCAGCCGAGCGTGGTTCGGACCACACGGCTGGAGAAATACTGATCAACAACTCAACTTATCTGACAATGGCTTTCAACTGAGACATACATGTGAATGAGCGATGAGGCTAAAGGGCCCGTTTATTAGGACATGGATGCACAGAAGTGCATGTGTGTTCATGCGTGTGTTGATTAGTGTTTTGTGGTTGTGTATGTGGGAGAAGGATGTCATGACATGTTCATGACTTCTGGCCTAGTTACATCCTGGGCCTTGTTGACTGGTTCAGAATATGGTTGATAGTTAGAAGGAGCGTGTTTATGATAAACTGCGAAAGCTAGGCGCCTCCGGAGAGGGCCACGTACACTTGGTATGATAAAACGGTATAAAAGGGTGTCACTAGATGAGCTCGTCGGACATTTTGTACATTCTGTATGCACCTTTGCTGTGACGGTTTGTTCAATAAACTCCCCAATGGACGGCTGACCAACGCGGGATTCGACTCTAATTTCTCCACAACATAATGGTGACCCCGAATTCGTGAGAGTTTGCATCTGGATCCCGGCGGAGCGTGTCCGCTGTGCCCCGACAGCCGACATCAGTTGTAAAAGCCGGCAGGTTGGATCTTTTCGACCATTACGCTGATTTCTGGTGGTGGAGCACGGCTGACCGCTTTTTCCGGCTTCCCCAAATTTAAAAGAACACAGGAGAGAGACGGATCCTGCACACGGTAAGCTCTTCCATTGTTTACTTCTGCGCAGGGGGGCTGCTGAAATTGTTTGGGAAACTGTGGGCCAAGAGGTGCCGTATGTGTGAATTTGGATAAAATTGGGTGAACAGCAGCTTATGTGAGTTGTAAAGCAGACAGCTGTGAGCAGTTGGTCGGGCTATGGTGTCGTTGTATTTTTGTGGTAATTAAGAAGGGCTAGTCGCTGCGCTCCGGCCAATTGTGAATCGGATGAATTCAAACTGGATTAATTAATAGCTGTAAAGTGGCGGGCAGGTTATTGAGTAATCGCCAATAGTAGCTCTTGCATTCTATCAGCCATCCTTCTATGCATGGGGGGGAGGAACACTGACGGGAGTACGGGGTACACTAGACGCATTAAACATACGTGAAAATTATTTTCACTAGTCAAGGAGTAAAACGAATACTGATAATTGATTGACTGGCGAACATTAAAGTTCAACGATTGAATCAATCAGGCTTTCAAAAAAAACTCTGAAATGAAAAAATCCAGTTCTATGAGGAGCACATTTTAAGTATATATGTTTATATAATTTTATATATCTGCTTAGAACTCTTTGGAGTTATCCGAGACCTCAGTATAAAGACATTTTGAGAAGAAAATTCAAATTCGTTTACGTATTGACCACAGGAGATTTTTATTAAGAGGTCACAGCGAAGCTGATAAATACACGTCAGCATTTGCTGCATTGGTCAAGAAACCATATCACAAGGCTTGTAGGGAAAACACATTTTGTATTCCATATATTGCCGACACCAACATCTCCTGAAAAATTAAAAGTCTAAATGAAAGAAATTGATCATTTAAAAATGTGAAGATTTGAACGGTGACTGACACAAAAACTTTGATCGACCGATTTGGTAATCGACTGACTTGGTATGAGTGTGTGGGACCGGTCTCTGTCTGTGTCTGTCAAATGGGTGTGAAATCTGATGTTTTATGTGAATCTAAAAAAAAAAAAGAAAAAGGAAAATTATTTTGTGTGATAAATCAAGGTTCTAACCTAACTCATCTCATCCCTTGACTTTTGAGTATTCGTAGTATTTTAATTTACACTCAGATTTGCTTCATTATTATAACTGGCTTTATGGTCATAATTTGCTTCACTGGTATAATCTGCTTAATTGTGATAGTTGCCGCATTAATAACTTGGGGAAATAAGGTGTTGTGCCGAAATGTGCTGTTATTTTTAAACACTGTGGGTTTCTTTCTTTAAGACTCTATATTTTCGTTGAGTGCATCTTGTTATTATTGAATACTGCTGTGATTGGTGTTAAGTTTCTAAAGTTCTATTCTTAACAGGCGAGTGAATGTGTTCTGGCTCTCAGGGGGACAGAGGGTGCTGCGCGCTCCCGCGGCGAGTGTGTGGGTGCGTGCTCTGGCCTTGAGAGTTTCCTGCTGCTTCAAATGTTCGTGTGTGATCACACTTTCTTTCCTTGTGTCTTCCAGGGGCAATTTATGGTTGTACTGTAATAATTATTAGTTTTCTTTAGGTAATGTGCAAGTTGCGGAGTTGTTATCAGTCGAGTAATGCAGGTTGAATGTGACATTCCTGATAAAGAAAGTTTTTCGCTTATGCATTGTTTCTGTATCTTTTGATTTGTAGTGTCCCTGTCCACAGCGTGTTAAATTGTATTTCTCTCTCTTTCTTAACAAACGCCATTTTGAGGTGAAGAATAGTGCAACTGTTATTTCTGTGTTAAATTGTATTTCTTCTCTGTCCAGCTGAAAGTTTGTATTTCCTCCTTTTTCTTAACTTGTTACAAAGTGTGACAAACGCCATTTTGAGTTGGGGTGTGGTTCAATTGTTATGTCTGGTTCAATTGTTATGCTTGGGAGGAGTTAATAACAGCCTGGGAGGTAGACTAAGTGGTGTGTTCATATTTGATTGGTTACAATTCACGTGGTTCATTGGAGGCAGGCTTAGAGGTGTGTTCATATTTTATTGGTTAGAAGTTACGTGTCTCAGACGTGTTTCACTGGAGTTAGATTTAGAGGTGTGTTCAGATTTCATTGGTCAAAAAAAAAAAAAAAAAAAAAAATATTTTTATTTCATTGGTCAGAATTGACGTAGCTGTGACGTACATTGGATCATCTGGATTGGTGGAGGACATTGTGCGTGGATTGGATCGGAAGCATCCGGATGTGAGCAAAAGTTGGGGCAACGCCTTTAGCCTGAGTCACTTCATACAGAGTAAGCATTAACTGAGCTTTTGATTAGTAATAAATTAACATTGGGTAGTATTAGCAATACAGCAAGTATTGATTAGCAATAATTAGTATTGATTAGCAATAGTTAGCATTGGTTAGCATTAGTAGCATTTGTTAGCATTTCGTTAGCCATAATTAGCATTGATCAGAAATACAATTAGCATTGATTAGCAATAGTTAGCATTGGTTAGCATTAGTAGCATTTGTTAGCATTTCATTAGCCATAATTAGCATTGATTAGAAAGACAATTAGCATTGATTAGCAATAGTAATAAGGCAAATATTGGTCTAAATCTTAATTAGCAAGAGGTTAGCATTTATTAGCAACAGCTAGGAAGCTAACATCAATTGGCATTGGTTGGCAAACATTAACATTAGCAATAATAGTAACCGAACTCCAAACCAGAAGTCAAAAAGCTAAATTAGCCTAACATTGAATTAACATTGGTTTAATTTAATTAAAAAAAAAAAAAAAAAAAAAAAAAAAAACAACCTAGAGCATAAGCTTTTAAAGCTAACGTAGGCTAACCTTAACATTAGCATTGACAACATCCAATCCAGTAATTAGCTGCATCTAAGCTAAATTTAGCCGAGCATTAAATTAGCATTGATTAGAGTTAAATAATTAGTGCATTTAAATTGACTTTCAAAAAAAAAAAAAAAAAAAAAAGGGGGAATTCGAATAATGAATAAGGGAAATTTAGAAAATAGATAAGTAAATAAAAAGAAAAAGTCAAAAGACAATAGAAGGGAACTAACTAGGTGAAACAATGGATATAACACCAACAATAATCATCAGCGCCAAACATCCTGAACATTCCAAAGATATTAAAAAGATATCTCTAAAATGGGAAAAACGAACAAAAAATAACGTCTCACCCTGGCCAAAAGGTGGCACTTTCAATGTAACTACCTGTAAGATTATGGAACAAAGGATTAAAGCTTACAAACCAAAGGACAAAAGCAAAAAGAGACAGGAAAAAAGAGAGCTTGAATTAAAAGTTTTACATTTCTTTGAAAATGCAGAGCTATTTCCAACACTGCCGGGAGCAGCAAACATACAAGGAGATTCTGAAATAAAAGATCACAAAATATCTCATGAACGTCCAGAACTACAAATAGCTACATCAATCAGTCATGGAGCTCCTGAGCCAGACGCCATCTGTAAGTCAGATCAGGCAAGGGGACAGCTCCCACAATACCAAAAATCACCCGAACTGGCACCTCCAGTTCAAAAGGCATCTTCTGAAGAACATAAGAGTCCAACAGCGTCAGCACCGAGTTTGATAGAAATGACGCAGGGACAGTATGTGCCGTGGCAGACGCTCGTCCTAGCGGGGCTGGTTGCCAGACTGCCGGACATTCACACAGGTGCAAGTAGATGGATAAGAGCTTTTGAACAAGAAACTGTGAATAAACTGTTGTCTGTTGGACACATTAAGGCAGTGTGGGCACTGTGTTTTGGAACTTCTACCATGGAGGGCATTTTGAGACACAGTGAGAATGACTGGATGTTGAGCCACCGAGCTGATGGAACTGATTTTAATGCATATCGAGCTGCACTCTGGAGAGCGTTACGAGCTGAGTTTCCTGCGGGAGTGGACCTCGAAGCATTAAAGGGGGAACCACTGTCAGGAACAGAGAGTCCGGCTGTGTACATTGCACAACAATTGAAGAAATGGAGACAAGAGTCTGAGGGAGAAATGGAGAAGAGCCCAGCTTGGGTGACATTGTTCAGAGTTTCCATCAAAGAGGCTCTGCCTGCCCCAGTTCAGGGGCGGCTGGAGGATGTGGTGGGGCTGAATTCAATGTCACATGGACAATTCCGAGACCACGTGGTGCATGCAGTAAACAAATACAGAAAAGAACTGAAACGGAAGGATCAGGAGAAGGATATGCAAAGGGAACTTGCACGGTTGCAGTTAGAAGAACTGCAAGCGAAGCAAGAGGTACGAAATGAGGCCATGACAGCGGGGGCCGCTGAACAGCCATCACAGGGGCAAGTCCATCGTCGACCCTGTCAAAGGTCAAGAAGAGGCGCACCAGGAGGACGAAGGTCCTCGGGGGCATGTTGGGCCTGTGGCGAGAGGGGACACTTTGTTTACAGCTGTCCGAGAGCACCGAGAAACCCGAGTGTTCGGCAGGACCGTGGCCAGTCCCTGCGGGGCGGAGCAAGTGGCCCGGCAGGTCCAAGGCGTTCCTCTGGCAGAGGAATCCCAGTATTGGTTTACATTGACATATAGAGGGAAGAAGTACACTTACATCAGACGTACTCAAAAGGGTTTAAAAACCGCCCTCAGGTGTGTCATCATTACAAAACAAAACAAAGTTTTTAAGTTAAATGTATCACGACTACTAAGTTTCTAAAACTTGAATTTAAATAGGTCACTGTTACTAGGACACAACAAAACAAAGTTTCTGAATTTAAAATTTAAATGTGCCACTATTACGAAGTTCTAAAATTTGAACGGAACAAAGTTTCTAATTTAAATTTTAGCATTGATAGTCTGAATTAGAGTATCTATTTAGCCCATAGGGAATTACTGATATCTCTCCATCCCACTTGGAGGGAGTAAGAAAAGCGCCATGTCCAAAATAAATGAATAAATAACTAATGAATAAATAAGTGAAATTAAAATAAAACAAGTATGATCTTCTTTTGGGAAGGTTGTGCAATGAAATTAGCTTCCTCTGAAAGGAATCATGAAAGATCCAAAGATCAAAGGTTGGAAGTCCAACTGGAGAGGACAACCGAGGCTAAGTTAGCCTTTGGAAATTTGAAATGAAATTAGCAAAAGTCATCCAAAACGGGCAACACTAGTCTATGAGAAGCCATTTTCCTTATATGTCTCCAATAAAAACCATAAGATTTCAGAACTAATAAATCAGAGTAGGTATGTTGTGACTCGGACAGGATGTTTGCAGGTTGTGCATCTTTTGACACGTCCAGATGTGAGAATACAGAAGTGTACTACATCGGATCCTGCAGATGTCATTCCACGTGAGTTGGAAGGAGAACCACATGAGCGTGTGTCAGAAGCTGTGAGATACATTAGACTGAGACCTGACTTAGAAGCAACTTCACTTGTGCAGGCTGACGTCACTTATGTTGTGTATGGATCATGTTGTGAGATCATTTGGGTGATCATGCAGGTTTTGCAGTTGTGAAACAGGAAGGTGGAGAACTTTGTGACGGTGAAAGCTGAGAAGTGTGAGCGGCCATGTTAGGCAGGGTTGGCTGAACTGAAGGCACTAACGGAAGCATGTTGACTGGTGAAAGGTAAGGTTACGAATGTGTACACAGTTTCTGCATATGCTCATGATATTTGCTATTTGTTTGAAGCAGTTTTGAAGCAGAGAGGGTTCAGGAGGTCAGACGGAAGTCCAGTGCGACAGGAGGTCCAAATGAAGGAGCTGATTGCAGGCAGGAAAATTGAAAATTGGCAGTGATAAAGTGTCAAATAATCGTAGAGGTAACAAAATGGTTGGTAAAGGTAATATCGCGGCTGATGAAGCAGCGAAAGTAGCATCAAAGTGTCAGCGTGCTGTTTTGGCACCTATGGTGTTACTGGAGCCAGAGGTCGCGCCATCACAAGGAGATTGGTCATACATATTGGATAAATAGTCGTAAATTTTTTTGGTAAGAGAATTGATTCATCTGTTTGTCATTCCATCAGAGATTAGCTCAAATAATGGTTAAGTGTTTGTTTATAAAAGTGCAAGAGGCATTCTGCAGCAGCTGCGAATCAAGCAGCGCTGTGGGGCCGTTTATCGTCCACAGAGTCAAGGGATGCATGAGAGGATCAATGGAACCTGGAAAGTGAAATTGAATTGAATCTGTGCTTCAACTAAACTAACTAGATGCTTTGCCGCTTGCACTAATGAGCTTTCGTATGCAGACTCATAGAGTCAGGCACTAACACCGCATAAAATGCTAACGGGTCGACCCAGGCCGGCACCTCAGTTCCCACTTGAGCAGGTGCAAACAGAGTGGACAGCTTACATGAAGCAATTAACTGCAATCCACAGAACAATCTATCTACAGGAGGAGTTCAGAGACTTGAGTCTCAAACAGCTGGTTGAGAGGCCAGTGGTGCCAGGCGACCAGGTGCACATCGAAGTGTTCCGGAGGAAGTGGCTTGAGCCAAGACGGAAAGGACCGTACACAATGGTGCGAGCAACATCAACAGCAGTTCAAGTGGAAGGTAGCAACACATGGTACCATTTGAATCACTGCACTAAGGTTCGGACTAAAGACACAGACGGAGTTAAGTCCGAGGGAAAGGATGAACGAAAGGAAGAGGTTAAGATTTCTGACACTGTGAGCATCCAGGTGTGGGTGTTGGCCGACAGCATGGGCTCAGGAGAACGAAGCCTGGAGATGTGGGACGGGATCCCGCGGACAGGAGAGGCTGGAAGGGTCCCGTGATGGAGCCACCCCGCAGGGAAGTAGCCAGCCTGGGTCAGATGAGTATGATGCAACAGTACACACCCACTCAGACCATGCCACGCCACAAACTTTGCCAGCAATACACACTAGAGCTAGTCGTGAAGAGGTATCTGCTAAGCTTGAATTTAAGTTCATGGAAGAAATGATTGAGGAAGTGTGGATCATGGGTCCGGTGGAGGAGACGACCAAATCACCGCCTCTGGACGCCACGAAAAAGGGGCAATCTGGTAAGATCATGTCAGATCGGGTCAGAAGGAGTTGTTCACAATGGTTGTAAGAATAGAAAGATTTCACGGGAAAATCTAGGGGGATTTGATACCATTAGCACTACAGGACAGAATAATCATGTTAATCCAAGAACAGACGGAGTGTACATGCACAGGTGGAGTCGGGAAAACAGTGTAACTGTGGAAAATGGGTTAAGGCAGCACAGGATATGTGGTATAGACGGGCATGGTACACTACGAGAGAACTGACAGCGACGGAGTGCCTCATATGTGCAGACGCTCCAGGAGCATTGCCTGTTGTTGTTCCAGAGCCACACACCTTCAGGGACTGTGCGGTGGTCCAGCAACGGGAATGCAGAGAAGGTAGGTTCACATCGGAAGAGGATAAACGGTTATTGTTTCCTATGTGTGGTATTAAGTGCAGATCGATGGTTGGGCCAAATAAATTACATAGCTATTTTCAAAATAAGGGAGGGCCACAAATTTGAGTCTTCTTGTGCGGAATTTAATCTGAGTACATCACAGGATGGGCCTCCCACTGATTATAGAGTAGATTACAATGGTGAGTTTGGAGGCTTTTGGAACTCACGTAGGTAGTACGAATGTTAAATGAAAACAAGATTTATTGGGATTTATTTATTTGGATCAAAATGTGAAAATATAGAAATGATCATTTTAACTCTATATCTTTTTGGGGATCAGACACACCCAGTGGCTGAGAGTTACTGGATGTGTGGAGATCATGTTTTGTTAAATGTGCTACCCAACAGGGAGGTTTTTTTGGGCACTGGTGAGGAGGAACACATCAGTTGTGGTAGTGTATGACAAGGTAAACGAGATGCTAGGATTGGATGTGGAAGAAGGGAGAGTTAAAAGATCGAGTGATGGCTACATCAGGGATAAGCACGTTTACTTGGATGCAATATGACAGCCGAGATGGATTCCTTTGAGCTCAAAGCACGCAGGGAGATTGCAGCTGGATTTGAGGCTGGTTTGCAGGGAATCATATTTAACAAAATGGGGAGTGGACTAATTACATATAATACAACCAACAGGGAATTCTTAGCTACACGAGTGAAGGGTTTGCGGGCTTTGGAGAACAACTACATGAGACGAGTATGATGGCTTGGTAGAACAGACAAGTTTTAGAAGGTATATTAGAAGGGAAAATGGTGTTGGCCAGATGGTTGGGAAAATGTTGTACATTTATAACTGGGAACACTGCAGCTGATGGAACGTTTACAACGGCCGTGAAGGAGTTCAGAGAACGGAGAGAGGAGCTGACGTGTGATGCTGGTGGAGGTGAACGGTAGTGGACTGGTCTGTTTGGGATTTTGGGGAGAAGGGGGAGCGATGACAGTTAAGGCGGGAATAGCAATATTGTTGATAGTGATAATGGTCTCCCTATTGGTGTGTTGCATTATACCCATTCTGAGAAGGTGTTTGCTGCAAGTGATGTTCAAACAAACAGCGGAAGGAATCTGGAGGCAGATGACCATGCGAGACCAGGCCTGAGGACCAACGCATGGGAGAGCGGGTCAACGAATGAAGGTTATCAACGGACGGTTCACAAGTTTCTTTCTTCGAGGGTGGAACTAAGGTTAGTCTAATAGGGAGAAGAGATGCTGAAGATCTCTTTGATTGGGAGTGACGTACTGGCGACCTCTCCTCCCAGAGTTAGCTTAGCAGTTCCACACCCAGCCGGACGTATGTTCGGCCAGAAGCAGACGACACCAGAGTACGGGAGATGGGACGGGACTGGAGGAGCTGCATTACATTGCATTTTATTACTATTGTTGTGTGATAATCCATAATTTTGTGTATTGTACTTGGTACAAAACGGTGATTAACTGAATTGATGGTGGTGTATTCAGTCTATGTGTATTATCAATCGAAACTGATCATTGATATGTGCATTGCCAATTGTGTCAGTCAACTGTTCGGAGTGCGACCTTGGTAAAGTGGTCGGTCGCCAAGTGGGGTGGGGCCGTAGGTGAGTTTTCCCAAGAGAAGAACATGAGTTACGAAAGTAGCAGCCGGTGGGTTTTTCGCACCTATGCACTGCGAACAGTGGACAAGTGTGATGGCAATGTAAAACTTGTAGTGTTGTTGAAATCAATATCGTGTAATTTAAGTTAATCATTGAATATGATTCGAGTAGACACATATATATATTCCTTTTCATGTATTCAAAATGGTCCCGTTGATTGATATTGTAGAATTATTAGAATAATTTAGTGTTTATTATGGTAATTAATTCTTAATTAACTATGTGGGATGATTTTCTTTTATTTTAGATTATTTCTTTATTAAATCACTGATAAGTGATTTCAGGGGGGACTATGTGGGAGAAGGATGTCATGACATGTTCATGACTTCTGGCCTAGTTACATCCTGGGCCTTGTTGACTGGTTCAGAATATGGTTGATAGTTAGAAGGAGCGTGTTTATGATAAACTGCGAAAGCTAGGCGCCTCCGGAGAGGGCCACGTACACTTGGTATGATAAAACGGTATAAAAGGGTGTCACTAGATGAGCTCGTCGGACATTTTGTACATTCTGTATGCACCTTTGCTGTGACGGTTTGTTCAATAAACTCCCCAATGGACGGCTGACCAACGCGGGATTCGACTCTAATTTCTCCACAACAGTATTCATGTGAGAAAACAGTACTAGAATAGGCTCTGGTGTTTACCAAATGTGTTGATGAGTTTCACATCTTCGTTTGTTAAGTACCCTGCAACTCCGCTGCAACAGCGGAAAACAACAAGTGACAAAAAATAGTAATCATCGTTTTTTTTAGTCTCACAACTTATAATATATTTCTGCATTTGTATGAAGATATTCTCCTAACTTTCTTTCAACTGCTCCCTATGCTTCAACTATGGAAATTAAGAAAAGTCATAACAATTTGTCTGATTGTGAATTAATCGTTTTTTAATTGAACAATTATTAAATATTCTGCCAAGCACCAAAAGCATCTTGTCAGACTTGTTTCAATGTATCAAACAAAGTATACAGATATATATATACACATTTTGTCATCCGATAGGCACAAAGCATTCAAACTCCTTTGATGTGAATTTCTATCCTATATGTTACGGATTGGAAAGTGAGTACCAAATGAGAATCTTTTCATGTATTATAGATGGGTTTCTGAGCAATGTCATCTCGGAGGCTCTTGGCAATTAGGAGGCAAAAAGTTGTGCTCATCACGGTTTATTTCTTTGCCCCTAAACGAATCACCAAAAAAAATCATTTTGGCTCTTTTTGCATCTTTTTGGGTGGGAATAAACCAATATTTTTGGAATTGGGCTATTTTTGATCATTTTAGGCAATGTTGTATATTTGCAACTGTGGGCTTTCCTGATTAATTTTCTTCACAAAACCAAGTCATTCTCTGCAGATTGTTTGGCAAAAAAGCTATAGTGAAAGTTCACCAGTAACTGCTGCTACCACAATAAAATGTATATAATAGACCTTTATTGAACATTCTTAATACAAAGTGCCGAATGCAACCATCATAAACTTTCCGTTTAACAGCAAATCAAACAGATTTCACAGATCTTTGTTGTGAAAAAGTGAAGCACATATAAAATGCAAAAAATGTAATGTAAATAAAAATGTGCACATGAATTTAAATAATGTAATGTAAATAAATAAATGTAATAATGTAATGTAAATAAAAATGTGCACATGAAGCTAATAAAAAAATGCAAAAAAATAATCATAATAATACAATTTGGAGATCTGATCTCCCATTACCGCTGTGAAAGGTGGACAAAGCAGACCACACCAAACGAGACCAGAACCAACTAGAACAGAGCACCGCAAAGCAGAGTGTAATTCACTGACCCAAGAAAATAATTGTTGTGTCGGCACATAAAATGTCATGTAAAAAAATATTACACATGAATGTAAATAATGTATGTGAATTTAAAAAATCAAATAATGTAATGTAAATGAAAATATAAATAAAAATATAATGTAAATAAATAATGTAAATAAATAAAAAGCTTGTTGCATATCTGCAACTGTGGGTGCTACAAGGATATACCTGGTGCTAACATGTCAGACATCAGAGCCAGTCGCTGTCCCAGACTAAACTAGCTGTCACTTGTGTATCAGGTTAACAGTAGGTGTAATTTAGGTTGAATTTGGCCAGTTGTAAAGTAGCTTTGTCATGCACATTTGTGCTTCTTGAGTCAGGTCCAGTGTGTTCCGCCAAGGCATGCCTGTGGCTCCGTGCAGACACAACTCAGGAGCACACTAAAGAACGTTGTTCGAAGCCATGACAGGGAACTGTGTTCACTCTGTGTTTGTCCATTGAACAGCCTCACTAAGTTTTCACAGAAATTAAGAAGGTTTCTCACGTATGTGATCATTTCAATGTGTTCATACACAACGCTGCTCATGGAGTGTCATGGGATGAGCTCACGGCGCTGTTCATCTTTTCTATAATTCATGCTCTTTAAAGTTCACCATTTTTCTCCCATTGGCTACTTTTTTAAAGAAGGAGCCAAGTTGTTTTAAGATTTTCTGCTTAAAACGAGTTGACCTTACCTGTTAGGTAGTGATTCATGTTGTTTCTGTTGGGGAAGTTTATGCAGTGTGTTTCTTCTTAACACACATACGCACACACACACACACACACACACAAACCTTCACTTTTAACACTCACTTATTAATAGATCTGGCCAAGTCCACTGCCTCTAAAACGTCATTCCATTGTCAGACCCTCACTGTCAGGGACCTCAGAAACAGCAGCCATGACACCACCTACCTATCACATGATGATAATTAATGCTGTATCACCTGACCCCATGGAAAAAATACCCAGGACTCATAGGACCACAGCCTAGGTGGAAAAAGTTTGGCACAGGCTGGGTTTAAAACTAAGAAAACAGTGGTAAGGCAGTGGCCTGAGGGTGTTAAGCCAGAGAAAATGCTGTAAAGACAAGAAGCATGTGACAAAAACATCCTGGGGATATCCAGTCATTTCTGGTAATTACTGACACAATCTGTGAAGTTGTTTCTGTGAAGTATGGGGTCTCCTGTTAAATGCTGTGTTCGAGGGAAACTGGAACGTTTCTGACTGCTTGAACTTTTCACTCATGTTTTTTACAGTATAAAACTTGGTTCTTGCCGATGCTATAAAATCTTTTTTTTATTAATTGCTTAACTTTTGCCAAAGCATTTCATTAAGACAGATGCTACCATAAAGCTACATGTGATCTGTTCAAGGAGGTTTTTAAAGATATACAAGAATATACAAGGACTGTTGTTAATTTTTTAATATAAAAAGAATAACAAAAAAAAAGAATGACACTATGTCAAAAATGCATCTGTATTATCACACATTTTTACTGTAGTTAGCGTGCTAACGAACAAGCATTAGCCTATATCCATGTGTTATAAGACGTTCTATATCAAAATAGGATAGTGAGTGGATAAAACCTTCAATCTAACCACAGTCTGAGATGATAGGATAAGTATTATTCCAATAGTGTTGAAAGATAGGTAGTCGATTAATGAAAGAGAATGCAACACTGGCTCAGTCTCTTGCCAAGTGCCTGAATAGACATCTTTAAAGAATACTTCTATATATGCTTTACAACAAGATTTAGAGCTCTTTCAGTATCAGGGATTCATACACCTTAAAATAAAACACCATTCTGCAATGAGGTAGCATGACTGAGAGCATTCAAGCTAATAAGAATTACAGATCTACTCAAGAGTTTTGATGCTAATGAGACTAAAAATACAAATACTCAATTAAATGACAGACATTGGCCTTTTAACCCTTTAGGCGCCAAAATTGTTTGTTTGAAAATACTGGATTTTGACATTAATATTTCAAAAGCTGGTGGCTGAAAGGGGGTTAAAGCGATATAATGTAACTTCTCAAAAAGCCCACTCTGGAGCTCCCCCTACAGGCTTGGAGGTAATGTACGGTTACACTGTCGTAAATACAACACCCTTTCACTTTCACTTTTCACGTTTGTTGACGAACCGGCGAGGAGTTAGAAGGTGCAAGCTATGTCGACCAAGAAGGTAAGAGTAATCAAATGTACCTGGGAGCGTGAGAGGGGTCTATTTGTTTTTGCGGTAGGTGTGCCAGAAAGCAAGTCAAGTACTTCCGCTCAGCTCCCGGGCCGCCACCGGGCCACTCCAGCAAAGTTACATAGCGCAGTTTTTCCAACTCAGACCCCCGAAGGGCATAGGAGACAGGCCAATCGTAATATTAAAACTCATTCTAGCCACACAAATTTTTTCAAGCTGTTATTTTAAGGTAGAAATGTTACATAGTATTGCTTTAAAGATAGATGCCTGCTGTACATTAGAAAAATGTTGCCCATGATCCATAGTTTATGTGGGGTATGAAATTATTGATCTAATTTGCATATTATGACGTCATCAGGTGGCAGCAGATGTTTGAACTTATTTTCATTTTTCTGTCTTTTACCTTCATTCATAAGGAGGAAACCAACAATAAAACAGGAGAAAGTGGTAAAATACTGTCATTAGGCTACCATAGGGTAGGAAAACACATGCAAGAAGTGGAAGACATTGAATTGATTTTTTTTTTTTTTTAACCTGTTCAACCTTATTCATAATGATCAGGAATGAGGAATGCAATAATAAAACAAGTGGTAAAATGTCATCATATAGCAGAAACACACACTAAAACAGGTGACAACACATTGTGAAACGTGAAAACGGTGTTGAAAACGGTGGTGAAAACGGTAGTAAAAACTTATCTGTCCAGGTGGCACTGTTTATAATTTTTTAGAGTATGGTACCTCTCAAAACATGGCACAGCACAGACACCTACACCACACTGACGGCACCTGAACTTAGTCTGCCGACGACCTTTACGCACATGAGGAGTGCAGCGGCTACTCGCCGCGGTGCCACCCACTGGACGGCTAGTAATCGCCACTGCCACCCACCCCGTAAAAGCCAGATAAAGGGACAGAAGGAGTATGTGTTTGTGCTTGAACATTGTGTGATCCGATGTCAGGATCATTGCGCTGGCGGAAAGGCAAAGCGCCGCGGCTAGCCGCACCACCGGGGGCTGGGTGGAGAGAGCGCATGCCAGAGATACCAGACCCACTTCTCCCACCCCTGGTTCCTCGACCAACACCTCTACGGACACTGCGACCGCGTTCCCCACTACAACCCACTCCATTGAGGTCGGATAACGGCACCGAATGAGTTGGAGTGTGTGCTTGGAGAACAGCCTCGCTTCGCATGCCGGCACCATTGCCTTCGGAAGTTTCACGGTGGGAAGCATGAGTGCTCGTCCGATCCTCCTCCTCTCGAGGTAAAAACTCTCCTTCGGAGTCGGAATCGGCAAATAGCATGCTCAATGCTTCCGCACGGTTCAACTTCTTACAAGCCATGGTGTTAAAAACTCACTAATAGTTCGCTGACAATAAAAATTCGACTCGCACGTCTCTACAGAAAAGCTCTGAATAACTACTTCCGTATCTGAGCTCGCGTGGCTTTTTCGCACTGCCTTATAAAGACACTGTGAACTACAAAATGACGTGAGCTTGGTCTTGTTTGAAAGGGTAACATGTTTGCCAACTAGTGGTAGGAGGACTGAACACCTTAAAGCCCGTTTATTTTATCTACAGACTGTTTTGTTTATGCTGACGTAATGTCGCAATTCTGCGACTTTGGCGGTTAGAGGGTTAATTATGATTAAAAAGCATTTAAAAAAGACCAGGATCTGGAGAATCAGAGGGAAATGAATCTATAACTGAGCCATTGTGCTAAATGTAACCCGTGTGAGATGTAAGCTAATGTTGTGTTATCGTTGTTATCACAGAACTGGAATGTTTGTGCAAGAAAACAGGCAGGGTTGTTTACGACTGGAGCATTCGAACAGGAAAAGAAACAGAACCTCGCGCCCGAAGATCAGCTGTGTCACGCCCATGGGATTTTCCCCATGTTTTCAGTTTTATGTTGTATCATGTTTTAGGTTTCATGTCTTGGTTTTTGAGTTCTTGTTTTTAGTCTTGCCATTGTTTTTCCCCTCACTTCCCATGCCTGATCATTAGTTCATTCCCCTCACCTGTTTGTTATTGTCACCAGCTGCACCCAGTCACCAATCACTCCCAGTCCTCTATTTAGTTTCCAGGTTTCCCCTTTCAGTTTGTCGGATCTTTACCTTGAAACCCTTTTTACCTTGCTTACCTGATTTTGACCCCTCGTGCCACAAACCCACGTATTCCAAGCTAAGTATTTTTCCATGTCAAGTCTTTTGTTTTGTTTTTTAGTCACAGTTATATTCATGGTTTTGTCACAGTCTCGTTTTGATATCCGGCTCAGCCGCGCTTTTGTTTAACTTTTGTTTTTGTGAATAAACCCAGTTTGCCTTACATCCTCTGAGTCTGCATCCATGTCCTACCATCCCACCCTACCTGACAAGCTGCTGGGATGTATGCATTTTCTTTTTAACTGTATAACATAGCAATGCTACGTTTTACGATGCTAAAGACATCAGGGCCAGAGAAGAAGAATGAATCGAGAAATAAATTCAAGAAAAATAATTGTATAAGAAAATTAGTTCACAGTTCCCATATCTGTTGTGTTGGATCCCAGCACTCCATCACTGTTGGTCCTGTGGTCTACAAGTTAAGTGACTTTATTTATACCTGAAGGTAGATTTGGTCCTCTGCTTTTAACCCATCCAGGTTGTAACCTGTTGACACACATGCACACACACTCTGAAGCCCCTTTCACACTGCCGAATAACCCGCGTTTAATTCGCGAATTTAGCGTGTCCGCTGTTGTGTTCACACTGCCGACCCGGGCTGCCGCGTCAACTCGACTCGCCTTTCGACCCGCGTCGGACCCTAGTCTTTTTGCCGAGCCGAGTTTGATGTGAACACAATCGACGCGGGTCGGACGTGGGCGTGGCGTGAGGAGTTTAAAAGACAGAATGGACAGCTGATTCAGAACAACAGCGACAGGTAAGGACAAGTTTTACTCTGTTTTAGCCTACATCAAGTTGGAGACATTTTTTAATATGGCCAACTGGTGAGACAAGGAGCTCCTCAGCCCCCGAGCAGAGGACGTTATTTTCCGCCACATTTCGGGGACGGTGAAAGATGGACCTCTGCTGGAATTCGGGCTGGCGAGAAAGATGGGAGAGCGCGGTTTCCCACGCAGCAAGACGCACCGTAAAGTAACATCTCCATGAACTGCATTGCAAAAATGAGTTCTCAAGGTGTCCCGCCATCGTTTGTTTGAAAAATTTGATGCAGACAGGTATTCACCCTACCTCCGACGCATGGCTTGTGCCTACGTCATTGTACACGCCCAGCATTTTGTGTTTCGTGTGACGCTCTGCCACTAGGCAACTCCCCCTGAACTCGGCTTCAGGCGACACGGGTCACCCTGACACGCCAAGCGTTCACATTGCTCGACGCGGGTCGAAGGTGCAATTTGGACCCGCTAAGATAGCGGGTCGCAGTGTGAAAGGGGCTTGAGACAGATGCCAACCTGGAGCGGTGGGCAGCTGTGAAAGCACCTGGGGAGCATGTACGGTGCCTTGCTCAAGGGCACCTCAGCTGTGACAAGGAGGTGGACTGACACCCCTCCAGCTATCAGTTCCACCAAGCGAGAGTGGGAATCGAACCGCCAACCTTCCAGTTATTGGACGACCGACTCTAACCACTGAGCCACAGCCGCACAATGATGTCCGGGTAGCCTGATGCAAAAGAAGACATAACCCAGAAACGACTGCACGCAATGATCAGCTTTCTGCTATTAATCTCATATTAGTTTGGCTTTTACATCCATCCATTCATTATCTTCCGCTGCTCCGGGGATCGGGTCGCGGGGGCAGCAGCTTGAGCAAAGAGACCCAGACGTCCCTTTCCCCGGCCACTTCCTCCAGCTCTTCTGGGGGGGACCCCGAGGCGTTCCCAGGCCAGCCGAGAGACATAGTCTCTCCAACGTGTCCTGGGTCTTCCCCGGGGCCTCCTCCCAGTGGGATGGGCCCGGAACACCTCACCAGGGAGGCGTCCAGGAGGCATCCTAACCAGATGCCCGAGCCACCTCATCTGACTCCTCTCGATGCGGAGGAGCAGCGGTTCTACTCCGAGCCCCTCCCGGATGACCGAGCTTCTCACCCTATCTCTAAGGGAGAGCCCAGACACCCTGCGGAGGAAACTCATTTCGGTCGCTTGTATTCGCAATCTCGTTCTTTCGGTCACTACCCACAGCTCGTGACCATAGGTGAGGGTAGGAACATAGATTGACCGGTAAATCGAGAGCTTGGCCTTCTGGCTCAGCTCCTTCTTCACCACGACGGGCCGGTGCAGAGCCCGCATCACTGCAGATGCCGCACCGATCCGCCTGTCAATCTCCTGCTCCATTCGTCCCTCACTCGTGAACAAGACCCAGAGATACTTGAACTCCTCCACTTGGGGAAGGATCTCATTCCCGACCCGGAGAGAGCATTCCACCCTTTTCCGGCTGAGGACCATGGTCGGATTTGGAGGCGCTGATTCTCATCCAAGCCGCTTCACACTCGGCTGCAAACCACTCCAGTGAGAGCTGGAGGTCACGGCCCGACGACGCCAACAGAACCACATCGTCCGCAAAAAGCAGAGACCCGATTCTGAGGTCGCCAAACCGGACCCCCTCAACGCCCTGGCTGCGCCTAGAAATTCTATCCATAAAAATTATGAACAGAATCGGTGACAAAGGGCAGCCCTGACGGAGTCCAACCCTCACAGGAAACATGTCCGACTTAATGCCGGCAATGCGGACCAAACTCTGACACCGGTCATACAGAGACCGAACAGCCCATATCAAGGGGTCCGGCACTCCATACTCCCGGAGCACCCCCCACAAGAGTCCCCGAGGGACACGGTCGAACGCCTTCTCCAAGTCCACAAAACACAAATAGACCGGTTGGGCGAACTCCCATGCACCCTCCAGGATCCTGCCGAGGGTATAGAGCTGGTCCACTGTTCCACGGCCAGGACGAAAACCACACTGCACCTCCTGAATCCGAGATTCGACTATCCGGCGGATCCTCCTCTCCAGTACCCCCGAAAAGACCTTACCAGGGAGGCTGAGGAGTGTGATCCCCCTATAGTTGGAACACACCCTCCGGTCCCCCTTTTTAAAGAGGGGAACCACCACCCCGATCTGCCAGTCCAGAGGCACTGCCCCCGATGTCCACGCGATGCTGCAGAGGCGTGTCAACCAAGACAGCCCTACAACATCCAGAGCCTTGAGGAACTCAGGACGGACCTCATCCACCCCCGGGGCCTTGCCACCGAGTAGTTTTTTGACCACCTCGGCAACCTCAGCCCCAGAAATGGGAGGCCCCACGTCCGAGCTCCCCAACTCTGCTTCCTCATCGGAAGGCGTGTCGGTAGGATTGAGGAGGCCCTCGAAGTATTCCCCCCACCGACTCACGACGTCCCTAGTTGAAGTCAGCAGAGCCCCGCCCTCACCATACACGGTGTTGACGGTGCACCACTTTCCCCCCCTGAGCCGCCGGATGGTGGCCCAGAATCTCCTCGAGGCCGTCCGCCCTTTTACATCCCAGAACAGATTTCTGGGCACATAATCCTCATGTCTGAAATGAGCGCCACACACGGTCATGTTTGTTGTTACAGCATCACTGAAGTCTGGTGTTCACCTGTACAAACTGCACTAAATTTTAAAAACTGCACTAAAAAAAAAAATCATTCTTGAAAATGACAATCATAAAAATGACCAACTAACTTTTTCACAATCTCAAAGACCTCCCTTTCATCTACACAGTGTTACAGCAGAGCCTTTCCTTCTAATAACTTGGTGACGGTGAAAAAAAGACTAATTTTATGAGCACCCAAAACAATGATCTTTTGCTGAATCTAGTCTGTTTGGGGGGGGGGGGCGGGGTTCAAAAGATCTCGTTTTTGTCGCTCCGCCACTGTCCTCTCTCTCCTACTTATGCAGACTTTTGTCAGTCTTTGTAGTTCCTAAACTAAATAAGGGTATTTTCATATTTTTCATAAAGTTATTTGATCTTTCACATATTTCTGTTAGACCAAGTTGTCCTTATAGCAGCTCAAGATTGCAGTTACTGAAGTAACACCTTTTTTTTTTTATCAATTTATTTCTTTTTCTAAATTACTAAGTGTATGCTGTTGTGTTTTAGTGACACGCACAGCACTTTTACACTCACAAACATGCCTGCAAAGGAACACACCTGCTGTGCTAATGGCAGCAAATTTGCAAAACCCACGCTTCACTTGTGTGGCATGCAGGAATGTGACAGTAAAAGTGCACGTCACATACAGCGAAGCTAAATTTGTCTTCTTCGAGCGGGTGTCGATGACGGGAGTGCAAGCCCAGTTACTCTGCACATCAACAGGACAAGACTGTAAGAGAACCAAGTCTAAAAGTTGATCGAGGCGGATGGCCACCCTTCCTGGTTCTGGTTCAGCCAGATGTTTCTTCCTGTGAAAAGGGAGTCGTTTCTCTCCTCAGGCACGCTCAGGACGGGAGATTGGACCAAAGACAAATTTTAGTACAATCTGTTGGTTTCCTTAGCTAGGGAATTGTTTTTTTATTGGCTCTGTACGATTGAATTGGATTAATTTTGGAATTTAATTAAATGGATTTGATTGGTTTATGGGGGATTACAATGACTCCAATTGGCTTGAATTGGACTATATTATTGAAGTGCCTTGAGATGACATTTGTTGTAATTTGGCGCTAAATAAATAAAACTGAATTGAATTAAATTAAAAGTGTGTGTACTCATAAAGCTCATGTTCACCCATATACTACTTTTAAACTGCATTGCATATTTACAGAGTGCTTCTATAGGTCCAGATGGAGCGCGTCTACTCAGCAGTTATGCAGTGAGACTCCTAATGCACAAATGCCCCATAAAAGCACAAGTTCAATCCCATTTTAATAAAATGTTAGGATAAAAGTACATTTCCCCCTCAGCAGTTTAGTTTTAAATCAACAGGGAGCAGAAGTACGAGCATGTTTTCCCCAATTCAGGACTGTGTGGAGGTTACTGCTGAGCAAGAGGAGGATGTGGAAAAACTGTCCGCCTTTTGTACAAGCCACTGTCAAATATCCTATGTTACATTCCAACCTCGGCCTGACACTTCGTTCTACCCTTTTGTTAGCTGTATCACCACACACAGCATCTGTAAAGGTCACAAATACGGAGTGCCCTCTCACGCAGGCAGAGGACGTGCGTGACACATTCCTGACAATGCACTGTAATTTGGATTTCATTGTTGTCCCCTGTGCCAGGGAAATAATTAGTTTCAAAGGTTGTGGTGTGCTGCACATGAGCAAATACAAAACCCATTTCCAGAAAAGCTGGGAAGTTTTCTAAAATGCCAAAAAAAGAGAAAAGAAACCTGTTGTTTGTTCATTTCATTTGAACCCTTATGTACAAGACTAAAGTAAAATGGAAATTATTCTCAATGTTTTTAAATCGCTTCACTTCATTGTAATTAGAAAAAATTCAATCTGAAATTTGATGCCCTTTCCTTCAGAAAACTGGATTTTGTTCCTTTCTCTGATAATAGCCTGGATGGTCCCTCTCATTTCCTAGGTAGAATCTGACAGACTTTTTTTTCTCTCATAATGGACTCATCTGACCACAGAGCAGGTGTCCACTGTCTTTCTGTCTATTTGAAATTAGCTTGTGTCCTGAGAAGTTAGTGGTGTTTCTGTATTGAGTTGATATGTGGCTTCTCCCTTGTGTAATAGTTTCAGGTCACATCTCTAGATGTAGCTATTGACTATTGTTGCATGAAACTGGTTTTCAAGAGAGCATTATGCATTGAGAATTCCCCGGACTCCCTTTCTTTTCACAATATTCTGCTGTGTAGATATAAACCAAAGCTCCTTGCAATTTTGTATCAAGAAATATTTTTAACTCATCACTGATTCTCTGATAGAGTATGTCAGAAAGGGGTGAGCTCATGACCCATCCTTGCTTGGAAAGATTAAGCTTTTGGTGGATGCTGCTTTTATACCCAATCCTGACGCCCTCACCAGTCAGATTGTAGAATCTTCCAGGATAAATAGACAATAATGTGGCAAAAGAGTTAAAGCGCAACAGTAATGTATGTGAAATACCCCTAAGCCTGTACTTCCCATCTATCTATGTTTGTCTCCAGTAATGTGAGTCACCTCAGTGGGATTTGTGTGCTAAGGTAAAATGGTGTTCTGTTTGAAAAGCAGAGAACTTGAACGCACATTAGACTCTCAGGTTAATTCTTCAGACACAATCCTTCAAAAAACAGCTATACAGTCATTGCTCAGCATATGTATCTAGGCACTGCAGGCCTGCCAAGCTTTTGATTTCTCAATATATTTGTACTCTAACTTTTCCAAAAAAAAAAGCAACAATAACTCAGGGGTGGGTTTACAGCAAATAGGTCATTCTTAGCATGCTGATAGAAAAACAACTAGCCTGTACCATAAATCCACTTTGACTAAACAGTTTTTGGTGTCACTGCTGAAGCCAGAACTCATGCAAGTGAGCTGTTCATTCATTTGATGCAGCTTTAAATAAACTGTCATTCCCGTCAGAGCTTATAACTCATTTTCTGCATCTCGTTTTCAAACCAGAGTTGTCTGATTTCATTTGCTCCTGCATAAGATGTAATTTGGAAGTGTGAAATTTATAAGCTAGATGAGTGTTTCTGTGTTCAGCAGGATGTGAAAAAAATCCATGAAAAATAACTAATCGACACACAATTAGTGACCTTTTATCCTCATTAGCTGACTACTCATTATTTGTACGGAATCCACCTCAGAGGAGGTGTTTACACAGACAAAATGGGACACTTTGACACTGGATTAGTTTGTGTTGTTTGTCATTTTATGTATCATGCTTTCCTGAACGCCTTTTATGAATGAATGTATGGTAAGATATTTGTGTTTGTAGGATTTATGTTATCAGCAACATATTCCAGGAACAGTCTAAGATATAAGTGATATCCTGTTAACGTTTACTGTTTAATGTGTCATCTCTGGTTGCTTTAACCAAATAAAAGGGGAAAGATTTGTTTGCTGTTTGGGTGTCACAGGCGGTGATGCCAGAGTCAAAGCTAAACAGTGAATAGAATATTCATGACCCACCCATATCTGGAAAACCAGAATGGGTTACTTGTATTTGTAAGTGTTTACTGAGTTTCAGCCATATGGCTTTCTCTTTAAAGTAAGAGAATGTGAACTGTGAAGAGTCATTTTTTTTCAGTTTTTCAACACGACCATTTTGTGTGTTATTTATACTGTTACTGATGTGATTTCTCAAATGACCGTAGCTAGGGAAAAATCCATAGTCCTCATCCTGTGTAATAATGTAATATGAAGTTCATCTGAAAGCTACACTGAGGTAATTGAAACTGGTCAATCTTCCTAAGTTAAATAATTTTGCTGGAATTATGGAAGAAGATTATATTGATTTGAAGAGCTGATGCATTACATTGGCCTCATGTTAACGTCAGACCTATAAAACACTGTCATGCAGTTCTAAAGCCTTACAAATCAGGACATGATGATAAATCATCTGGTCCCTATCAGGTTTTAAAAAGAGGAAAATACCATCTCAGATGAACATCTTAACACGTAACATTTTACACCATATCCTTATTTATTTAACAAAAACTGAGCCAAAATGCAGAAGCAGAGTGTCAAAGACTACGCCCACTCGTGCTGCTTCCATAGGAATTATGAGGGTAAGAAGTAGCCTGCTAATTAAATGCACTCGACTGATTGATCATCAGCTA
Organism: Odontesthes bonariensis; assembly: GCF_027942865.1. Lineage (NCBI taxonomy): Eukaryota > Metazoa > Chordata > Actinopteri > Atheriniformes > Atherinopsidae > Odontesthes > Odontesthes bonariensis. The sequence goes on along the minus strand of NC_134528.1, from coordinate 29,296,198 downwards.
ATTGTGAGCTCCTCTATACAAGCAGAAGTTTTGTCAATTTGCTGGTCTGGAGCATTCAAGGGTGTGTTAACACAACAATGCCAAGGAGGAAAGACATCAGCAATGATCTTACAGAAGAAATTGTTGCTGCCCATCAATCTGGGAAGGGTTATGAGGCCATTTTCAAACTATTTGGAGTCATTCCACAATGGGAGAGATAATTCACAAGTGGAAAACATTCAAGTTAATTATTAATCCTCCTAGGACTGGATGTCCCAGCAAGTTCACCCCAAGGTCAGGCTGTGCAATGCTTAGAGAAACTGAAAAAAACCCAGGAGCTACATCTCAGACTCTACAGGCCTCAGTTACCATGTTAAATATTAAAGTTTACAGATGAGACCAAAGTGCTGGTGTTGGGCCATAATGCACTGTGACACCTTCAGAGAAAAACCACACAGCATATCAGCACAAACACCTCACACCAACTGTCAATCACGGTGGTGGAAGGCTGATGATTTGGGCTTGTTCTGCAGCCACAGGACCCGAAAAATCAGTCATTACTCACAGCTACATATACAGTTGAGCTGAGCTATGGTCAGAGCCATTTAATTGGACCACTATCTTTGTCTCAGTATACACACACAGGTGCAGAATCAAGGTATTAACTGAAGTATGTCAGATTCCACACAGCTGTGGCCAAGACAATATGCCATTACATGTGGGAGATCATACTCCATGTTAATACAGCTGTAATCACTGCACAGACATTGTCTTTAAGTTACTTTAACGGTGATTATGTCAGTTGAGGGTACAGTTAGAATATCAGGGTTTTATTGGAGCAGAGTGACAGTCTGGAAACCATTTAAGTGACCACGAGCTGATACATAATCTTAATGAACTGCTTTTCAGTCACAGTTTCTGATCCGTTGAACCGTCTTAACAAAAGGAATCTGTGAATGAGAGCAGCTTTATTGGGAATTTGCCAATATTCATTCCCCTCAAAAACACCCCAAAATGCTACCTATACTGTCTATTCTATGTGATGAAGAGATTCTGTGTGCTTGCCAGCCAATAAATTAATTTGAATTTGAACGTTGGCTCATTTAGGAGAATGGAATTCCTGTTTAGCTTGGAGACAATTAGAGCCAATCAGCTATGAACACAGCCGTTCTATAAATCTTATTTTCTGGCTGCGCAGTGCCAAGTCCCATGGCTCATTTCGGTCTTATCCCAAACAAGACACTCCCTCCCCCATCCCTTTCCCTGAGAGTCAGGAACCGAGAGTATTGATTTAGCTGTGAAAAAATTATAGCTTTCATTAACAGAAACTGCAAAACAGAGTAGACTGCCCTACAAGTCATTTCACCCCAAGGACACAATTGTGTGTTATCTCTCCTAGATATGACAAAGAGGACCCATCTGAAGCGACACTGTTATGTAAGTTCTGCAATCTGAGGACATCTTGGTGTTGATGAACAGAAATACAAGAGCAAAATCTTGGTTTATTTTTTCAGACCGCTTCTAATATTTGATTTTAGCTTGTGAAATGCTGAGATTGCTACTTTATCAGACATGCCCATCTAGGAGATGGGACTATGAATCTCATCTGGCCTGGGGATGTCTCGGGATCCCTAAAAGGAAAAGGAAATGTTGCTGAGGAGAGGGATGTCTAGAATGGATGAATGGGTGGATAGAATAAAGAGGAAGATATGTTGCTTTTCAAAAGTATTCACCCTCTTGGTGTTTTTAATATTCTTTTGCATCGTAGCTAGCAGTTTAAACAGGTATGTTTTTGGGATATCTAATGGACCTATACAAGAAAAACTGTCCAAAATGGTTAAGTAAACCAATTGAATTCTTTTGGTGAATAAATTATTAAGTACTATCTAAAAGCAAACTCCACATAGAAAGGCCCCAGCTGGGTGTTGAATCTGAAACCTTCTTTCTGTGAGGCGACACTGCTAACCACCACACCACCGTGCAGCCGGTGGTGTGGTGGGGCCTTTCTGTGTGGAGTTTGCATGTTCTCCCTGTGTATGCGTGGGTTCTCTCCGGGTACTCCGGCTTCCTCCCACTGTCCAAAAAATCATGCATGTTAGGTTGATTGTCATCTCTAAATTGTCCTTAGGAGTGAGTGTGAGCGTGCATGGTTGTTTGTCTCGTTTGTCTCTATGTGGCCCTGCGATGGACTGGCGGCCTGTCTAGGGTGTACCCCGCCTCTCGCCCATTGACTGCTGGGATAGGCTCCAGCCCCCCGCGACCTGACCGATGGATTCAGCGGTATAGATAATGGATGGATGGATGGATGGATGGATGGACTATCTAAAAGATGAAAAAACTGAAAAGCATTTCTCACATAAAATTTTATTTCACAAACCATTAACGTATATTGTCTTTATCTCAATTTCAAACAACTGAGATAACATGCATGTTCAATGAATATAATCAGTCTCTGCTTGAACACAATTAAAAAAGGAAGCGTGACTACTCTTTTTGTCATAAGGTTATAAAAGGATCTTAAAAATCCACTATACTCAAGACTTAGGTGTCATAAATCATGCTTATCTTGGAAAAAATGTATTATTATTATTATTATTAATAATAATAATAATAATGCATTTTATTTGACAGCGCCTTTCAAAACACCCAAGGACATTTTACAACATTAAAAACACAAATTATTATTAGTGTTTATATTATAGAAATGCATTATAGGCTGAAACATCCAGCATGTTGTGAAAGATCATGAGTGGCCACTGTAGCGTTCTTCTTTGACAGCTGTAGCAGGCCAGCAGCTTGTCTAGGTACCCCTCCTTTGGTGGCATTGTAGTCAAGTATGACCACTGGCTTACGGTCCTCTCTGCTACTTATTCTTCCATCCCTGTGTAGAGTGCTCATGAGCACTCTGTGCTTTGATGATAATAATGTAACATTGTGTGTCTGTGTGGGCATATTTCTGTGTGTCTCTGTGTATGCAGGTCAAACTGACCCGAAGACCATATGAAGGATGTAAATGTGTGGGGTACAGTAGCATGTATCCTCACATTTTTTTTCCATTTGTACATGTTTATCACAGAAAATAAGCTAAGGCCATTGAGTTTCCCGAAAACATGTATACTTGTACTATTTTTCTTCTTTTAGAAATTTGAAATGGGTCAATTTGACCCGAATACCATACAAGGGTTATTAACCTCCGAAATCACATAACTGGTTAGATCAAGTCCACCACGTCACGTGGCGTATATATACACACCTGTTAATCCGCCAGAGTCTGAAACACAACCAAACAAGAAGTACAAGGAAGACCAAGGAGCTAACAGGTACAGGGCAAAAATCTGGAAATACAGGTTAGGGGTTGGTTATAACAGAAATACTGAAAACTCTGCCTATAATTGGAAAAAAAAAAAAAAGAACCACAAAAAGGGCAGACCACCAACTCACACACCACACAAGAAGAGCATTAATTAAAGACATAACAAGGAGCTTTAGGTAACCCTGAAGTGCCTGTGGAGCTCCACTGCCCACAGGACACTCAAAAAATGGCCTAATGGCCTCCATTCCATTCCAAACTAATAGAGACACACCCAAAGATACTTGTAGCTGTAGTTTTTGCAAAGTGGGGCTCTATAAAGGATTTCCTTTTTAATTATTCATGCTCCAGTTCTCTTTGCTGTTGTTATATTTCTTGTTCGTTTACAACTATGAATATTTCCCACAGGAAGAAATGTAGTGGTCAGCAGATGACCTCCAAAACTCAATTTTAATTCCAGACTGTAAGCCATCAAAACGGGAGAAGTGTCACAAACTGTATGTGTTCACTGAAAAAAACATTGAGATTCATATTATCATTACTATTTTGTATCACTGCCGGCCTCTGCACAGTACAGAGACAGATAAGAGGGAATAATTGGATTCAGCATCATTCGTCTTCCTCCCTTCTCTATTCTGTCTGTGAGCAGCAGACAGAGTGGGAGAGATGGACTGTTCTCAGTATCAGCCCTTCAGGGCTGCATGGCAGGCAGAGACAAGTCACTGACAGTTTCCGCATCTCATTGAACCTGGTCTGCATGCCCAATATTTAAGAATCGCTATTAGCTTTACCATGAGACATGATGCTTCTATGATACAGACTACAGCTAACCTTGGCTTGCATGTGGAGCTGTTTGTTTTGGGCTATCTTCACTGTGTCTGTGTGTCCGTGTGTGTGTCTAGAAGCAAGAGATACATCATCCATCAACCTGAGCAGGAAGCTGCCCTTTGGTTACTGCAGTATTTCTCTCTTGCTTTCTGTGCCCCTTTATTACCCTCTGTCTCTCTCTCTCACAGTAGCAGACATAAGCATACAAACGTTCTCACGTGCACTACATCCAGGCAGACATGCGCACACACATGCTCCTACCCTCTCAGGACAGATGTGCAGGCTTGAGCGATGCATTTTTTATTTTTTATTTTTTGTAGAGCGGGAGCTAAAAAAAGCTTCTCTCCCTGCTCTGAGGCTGACAGCATTGCATAATGAGTGTGATGTTGTCAGAGTTGCTCACCCCACGGTAACAAGTGACGCTGATGGGGAACGGAGGCCAGGAGCACAGGGGTTGACTGAGGTAGATTGTAGGGGAGATGAAGAGCAGAGAGCAGCAAGAACAGAAGGAAGAGTCAGCCAAAGCTGTGCTCAGAGTTTTTTTTTTAATATGTCACAGTCATGCTGCAACAGAGAGAAGAACACGCATAACTGGGATTCTTTTTGCTCAGAATACATCCTGCTGTTGGGTGTGAACACTTCTCCCTCCCACATGAAATGATGACTTAGAATTAAGCACAAAATATATCCAAGAACAGCGATCAGTTGATGAAATATACATGACCTGTCTCATCTGCCTGGCACCCAGTGGTATAAATATTCACAGACCAAACATAACCGGATGTGTGCAGTTCATGGTTAATGATACTGTTCAGATCCTGCTCTTGATTTGTAAAAACAACCAAACAAAAGCAAAAGTCCAGCCAAAGAAAAAAGATGTTCAGAAATCTTCATATTACTGCACGTTGCATTTGTTCATTAAAAGGGTGAAGGGGATAAACAGGGATCCACAGACCCCCTCTGCAGGTCTGTCAAACCCTGACTGTTAGGTGGTTTGACTCATGCCAATACATCGTACTTTTTTCAACTCATAATAATTTTACAATGTGCTATCTGTCTAATAACTAAACTAGCACCTTTGCTGCTTTATAAATAAAAAAGAAAAACTTCTTTACACTGAAGTGCTGATGTCATCCTGCGGGATTAGTGGCCTGAAAAGTTCACCTGCAGTCAGTGCAGCTTCAAATAAAGACAGAAGGTGTAAGGCTGAGATGCTGATAACCCGCCTCTGTGATTGAGATCAAAGTGGGCCAAAACACTTTTACAGATGAACTATACCAGTGTGATTTTCTGCTTTGTTGCATTCATTTGCAGTCATAGTGCCTCAGTGTCCATTGTTCATCCTCACTCATTAGTCTCAAATGGTTGCTCACTAGCTTGGCTTTTTACCAGCACAGCATAGTTGTTCATGAACACACGTTATCCTGATTTGACCCCCTCCCCCATCCCTCCAGCCCCCACCTCACATCGTTACCAGGGAACACTGGTAAGTGTCTGCATACTTGCGCAACTTAATAGTTTCCGAAAAGTAACAAGGACGCTTTAATGTCATCAGTTGAGCTCAACTCAGCTTTGTGATTACTTACACAGAAATAATCTGTTTGAAGAGTTTCAGTCAGGATTCAGAGTGCATCATAGCACAGAAACTGCACTGCTGAAAGTTACCAATGATCTCCTCTTAGCCTCTGATAGCGGACTTGTGTCTGTGCTTGTCCTGTTGGATCTCAGTGCTGCATTTGATACGGTCGATCACATTATCTTATTACACAGACTTGAACATGTTATTGGGATTAAAGGAACTGCATTAGGCTGGTTTAAGTCATATTTATCTGATAGATTTCAGTTTGTTCTTGTAAATGAAGAATCTTCCTCACACACCAGAGTAAGTCATGGAGTTCCCCAGGGTTCTGTGCTTGGACCAATTCTTTTCACTTTATACATGCTTCCATTAGGTAACATTATTAGACAGCATGGCATAAATTTCCATTGCTATGCTGATGATACTCAGCTGTACTTATCTATAAAACCAGATGAACCCAATAGGTTGGTCAGACTACAAGCATGTCTTAAAGACATAAAGACCTGGATGACTCAGAATTGTCTGCTTCTAAATTCAGACAAAACTGAAGTCGTTATCTTTGGATCTGAGCGTTTCAGGGAGAAATTGTCTAGCTATATAGTTACTCTAGATGGTATTTCCTTGGCTTCTAGTTCTACAGTGAGGAACCTTGGAGTTATTTTTGACCAGAACTTATCATTTGACTCGCATATAAAACAGGTTTCTAGGACTGCCTTCTTTCACCTTCGTAATATTGTTAAAATCAGGAACATCTTGTCTCAGAGTGATGCAGAAAAACTGCTCCATGCATTTGTTACTTCAACATTGGACTACTGTAATTCTTTATTATTGGGCTGTCCCACGTATTCTCTGAAAAGCCTTCAGCTGATCCAAAATGCTGCAGCCAGAGTTCTGATGAGAACTAACAGGAGAGATCATATTTCTCCAGTTTTAGCTTCTCTTCATTGGCTCCCTGTTAAATTCAGAATAGAATTTAAGATTCTTCTTCTTACATATAAAGCTCTTAATGACCGAGCTCCATCATATCTTAAAGATCTTATTGTAAGATATTTTCCTAACAGAGCACTTCATTCCCAAACTGCAGGTTTACTTGAGGTTCCCAGAGTTTCTGAAAGTAGAATGGGAGGCAGAGCCTTCAGTTATCAGGCCCCTCTCTTGTGGAATAAGCTGCCAGTAAATGTCTGGGAAGCAGACACCCTTTCCACTTTTAAGACCAGGCTTAAAACTTTCCTTTTTGATAAAGCTTATAGTTAGGGATGGCTCAGGTGATCCTGAAACATCCCATAGTTAAGCTGCTATAGGCCTAGACTGCTGGGGGAGCTCATCTGTCACACCTTTCCTCACTTTACTCTCTTTTTCCCCTGTTTAATTTCTCATATGACATTATGTATATGTGACATTATTGTGGTCATTAACTTGTGTTTCCCTGTTCCAACAGGTATCCTTTGCATGGTGTTACAGTTTGGCTCAGGTTAGAGAGACCCAACCTAACATGTGCAGAGCGAGTGAATGAAAAACAAGTTGAAATTGCGAGTGAAACATTTGTTAATTAAACCTTACGTAAAAAGAAGGAAAACAGTTCAGCAAGCAAGAGTTGGAGAAACATTGATGACATCTGTGCATTGTTTATACTTTTATTTTCTCGGTGTACAAGGCCACATTAGCCAAATGGTTAGCCGTTGAGCTTTAGTGCACAGTTCTGTTTTAGAATTTCTTTCATGGTAGAGCCAAAGAAGAACACTTGTGTGTAAATATATGTGTTATTTACGTTTTGTGGTTAAAGTAAGCAATTGTCTAGCTAAGTTTATAGACTATGCAACTTGTTGTGTGAATTACTCCCTTGCTGGTGTGCACGACCACAAGGTATTGTGAGCAGGAATCTTTCTTCACATGCATTATTCAAATGCAGTGAGCATTTTAGGTTAAAACCACTTACAGGTTTTCATGATTATTTACAATTTCAGTTGTTTTACATTTGCTTATGGCCATTAAATGATTGGTTGTAAAATTGTTGACATTTCACATGTTGATATTGCAGTACAATAATTATTCTAAATTCATGGAATAAGTTAAGAGGATGTATTGAAAATTGATTTCAATAAAGTTAAAACTGCCCAGTCAGAAAAGTGAAATAGATTTGCGTATATTTATAAGCCGAGTTATGTTACACAGGCTAAGTTTTTGGATACCCCTGGATTCTAGATCCTGGACTGGATTTGATTCTCTCCCTGACGAGGGAGATGGCGAGCCACCTGTGTTGAGCATCTGGAGTTATTCATCTGCCCTGCTCTCAGTGTGGTAGGACTGTGGAAAGGATTTCAGCAGACGATTAAACTGAATAAACTCTTATTTTTGGGGAAAATATTTTATTTTTGGTGCACCAGATTCAGAAATATTCAATTGAGTAAAAGACTGGTCTGTTGTTGTGAAATGTTGTAAACCTTTGCTAATACAATATTTTTGCTAAAACCCAACTGTGTCCTGGTTACTTGTGGTGGTGTACAATTCAATTAATTACCCCTCCCTGCGAATCTAGAGTAAGCTGGTCCAGTGTGCACTTACCTTCTAGGTGGGTTACACACGGTACATTTTTTGGAGATATATAGGATTGTGCATAAATATTGAGCCTCTATGATTTCTTTATATATTACCAGGGGAAAAAAAGAGAATTAGGTGTGATTTATTCAAATGTTCAAACATAAATGGTAAAACAGAATAAATGTTAAAACAAGGTTTGTACAATTTTGATGTGCTGGAAATACAATATCTGGCCTGAGCTCCTTTATTCTGCAACACAGCCTGAACCCTCTTACACAAGCTTTCTGTCATTTCTTTAAGTAGACTTCAGGAATAGTTCTCCAGGCTTCTTTAAGGCTTCGGTATAGCTTGCTGAGATATGCTGAAGAATAGATAAATACTTTATTAATCCCGAAAGGGATTTCAGAGTTGCGTGGCTTAACAAACTGAAAAACACATTCCTCTGAAAAAGATCAGGGACAAGTACTGGACTGAAAATGAGTTTTTTTTAAAAAGCAGCTAATATCCAATGAAAATATTGAAAAGACCTTAAAAAAAATCACTTTTAAAAGATCTCAAGAAAGTCTGACTGCTTGGAAATGAAAAGAAAATGAAAAGAAATGAGAGGTGGCTCGAGACTTTTGCACAGTACTGCAATTGGTTCATGAATCTATCTGGGTTTTTTTTTAACTCTTTTATTGATGCAAACATGACGTTACATATATTGTAAGCTGGATCCAGAGAGCAACACAAGCCTCAGGTTAGTGGCATGACCCTGACTGCTCGAGTAGAGTTGCTAATTAGATTGAACATCCTAGTAGGCAGAGGGATTTCCCTTTCACACACAGCTCCTCTGTTGCCCCTGAGTCATGAAGTCATTTGTGGAGGAAAACATAGATCAGTCTTTTTCCTGGAAATTGAGGCACTTATTGAGTCTAAGATCTATTTACAACCCGGGTTAGTAGTATAACAAAATATATCACAAAGGAAGGTATATTCAAAGACTCCTGCTGTTCTGAATCTGCCCAGCAACAAACAATACAGTCAGGGCTGCATGGCAGCGTTATCTCTTAGCTTTGGAATTTGACTTGATAGAGTCGAAGTGCAACAGTAACACAATCAGTGCAATAAAAAGTCACAAGGCGGTGCAGAGCACAATGTGTACAGTAAGTGCCTCTGTCAAAGCAGCCTGCGTGTCGCGGTCAGCTGGTTTAAAGCCAAAAACAAACCAGCCTTTGAATAAAATCCACACATTTACACATGATGTGTTTCCTCCCGCGGTTCCCCTAAGGCCTAATACAACCATCCCGCTGTGGGGCATCAAGGGTGGCAAACTTCAGTGCATTTCAGTCACGTTAAAAAAGAATGAGCACGCTGATTTGGAGAAATAGCCATCTAATTATAGTGCAGGGCTGGAGAAATAATGAGCGTAAGCAGTGGAACGCAGCAGGAGGGGGATGTAAATGCAGAAGCCTCTATTGTTTTGAGATGTGGAGAGTCTGACTTAACCAGCGGTCTAATGAGCAGAAGAAGGTGTTGGAAGTAAAACGTTTTGTGCCTCTATCCTTGGAAAAAAAAAAAAAAAGGCAGCCATTTATTTTGTTGCTACAGACTACAGAGCTTTCACTAACTTTGAATCCCCTGTGTGGTGCAATCAGTATCCCTTTTACAACTTCCAATCAAGCCCAACAGCAGGCCCATGTTGCTGCTGCCAGACAGCAGGCCGAGTTTAAACTGACAGCGTCCTGACACAGTGTTAATATTCCATTACCGAAATAACCAGAGACCACCGCTGCGTGGAAATAACCAGTGTCTCCCCAGTTCTGATGTCACATGCTCACGCAGCATGTACCAAGGGCACAGCAGGAGTTGTTCCCAGCTGTGCATGTGATGTCCCAGCTGCACCCCCACAACACATGCGTGCGCGCACACACACATTTTTTCATGTTTAGCTGAAGCCTGGAGACAAATCCAAATATAGCAGAGGAGGGCGGGGAGGGGGTGAATCATCAGGAGGAAATAAATGTGTGCACGTGTGTGTGTGTTCCCAGCATAAACAGGTGTAAAGGGAAAATCTAGTCAATAAGCACTGTCCTTCAAAATCACACACATAATGGGGACTTTTCTTGATTGTCAAAAATGTTCTTTCTACTGTCGTCTAATCTCCACTTCACACTGCAGGTCATTAGATAAAGTTTACCAAAAAAAAAACTAAAGTGACTGAAACTTTTTTTGTGGTGCTTTCTGTGTCAGAGGGCTTGGTAAATAAAAAACATCCTCCCTACCTAGGTGTTGGGTCTAAAGACTTTTTGAGCTGTGTGAACAGACAATCTAATAATCTCACTCGAGTGGGCAGAAGCGAACCACTTTCTAAAAGCTGTCCTTTTCAATTGTTTTGAACAATTTTTCTTTCCCGATGAAGTGCCCCAGCAGTCAAAACAGCAAAGACCGTTTGTACCACTGGTTAAGCCCCATACACACACGTCGCTGCTATTTACTCGCTCAGCGAGTGAAGTCAATAGAATGTCTATGTGTTCACGCGAGGCAAGGAGGCGAGTAGGCGAGGAGAGTACAAGCGATGCGATGTGGGCGGATTCCGAGATGAACATATTTCAACTTCGAGCGACGCGAGTAAAGCGAGTAGCCAATTAAAATGCAGAATACAGATTATTGACAGGTGACGTTCCCCCAGTGTTCTCCAAACAGTGGCCACCCAACCAAGTCAGCAAAAGCACCCAAGCGAGTGGCGAGTAGGCGAGTGAGCGAGTGGCGAGTAAATAGCAGCGACGTGTGTGTATGGGGCTTAAGATGTCATTCTTAGACAATGACTGGGTGTCGCTCTAAAGCCCTATTCGGATGGGACAAGTTCAATGGGGGGACGTATGGTAATGTTGGTTAACCAGACGACGCCAGGGAGAAGAAATGACCAATTCGGACGAGACAAGAAATCCCTGTAATATTCATCTAACATGGGAGGAGTTTTCTTGAATATAAAGCATTCTGCTCCAAAATTATTGTATACAAACTCAGAAGACTTTTTTGTTTGTTTACCTGAATGATAAGTATTACTAAAATGTATTGTACAGTGTAACAGAACAGAATATTTATTCATTTTTGACCTTAATGTAAAGTACTGTTCACCAAAAGTTTTGCTCAGGATACTTATTTTACCTGAATGTAAAGTATAGTTTAAAAAAAGGATTGCACAACCAAACTTAAGTGTCATTTTCTATTTTACACCTAATTGTTTCTCTCTTTAAAAGGATGTGACGATATATTCCGTACTTATTACCGAAGGTCGCATTCGCACGGGATTAGTATTACCTATGGTAGATACTCCGGACCGTTTCACAGGAGGTAGAATTCTCGGCAAAGTTTACCGACATACTCCGCTATCTTTGCTGACATGGCGCGTTCGGACGGGACTAGATTTCCCGGTTATTATTACTTTACCCCAGGTCCCCCCATTAAACTAGTCCCGTCCGAATAGGGCTTAAGGCTGAACAGTTTTAGTCCTAATCAGAGAAACCGAACTGGAATCTCTTCATGCACCTCATAGATCCTTTCATCTCTGGGAAGCCAAAGCAAGGGAGAGTCTGGTTCCTGTCTTTTCTTTGCTGAACACTTTCTGGCCTAGGAATCTGGTTTATCTGGTAAAGGGAAAATCTGGAACTTTACCCCACTTAGGACTTTACGGTAAGGACAACATAAACTTATGTGTGTATCTGGGCCAACCTGCATGGACAACGCAGAAGAGTCAAATCCCAACAAACAAGAGGTGTGTGAGCTCTGTCTCTGGTAAGAGCAGCAGTACATTGCTGTACAAGCACTGAGCTGCTGCATTACGTTTGGAAATGCAGCTCACTGTGGTTTAAAGGATAAGATCGGTTTTTTGACATTGGGCCCTTGATTTCACATTATAACATGATGTTCTACTCACCCCTGCTTGTTGTTGAACATTTGGAGCTGTTCCGAAGATATTCGCGAGGCGTTACTTAAAAAAATCCGGGTTATTGTAATTTTGATTTTTTTGTCGTAAAGTGGGTGTTACTGACGTCCTCGTCGTGCTACTACCACAGACAGCCCACAGACCTGCTGCCTATTTATTCATTCGGCTAAAATTCAAAATTAGTAACCCGGATTTTTTTAAGTAAGCGACGCACCTCCACGTTATCAGTGCTAGTGTAGAGTAATTAATAAATTATAAACAGCATAGTTTGTGCCTGTATAAGCTTGCCCATAGGAAACCGTTTCATGGCCGAATATCTCAAGAGAGCAGCCAGACGCCTCGCGAATATCTTCGGAACAGCTCCAAATGTTCAACAACACGCAGGGGTGAGTAGAACATCATGTTATAATGTGAAATCAAGGGCCCAATGTCAAAAAACCGGTCTTATCCTTTAAGGTCACCTGTGTATTATATGAGATTGCTGCTGCTTGTGCTTTTTTGTTTTTCTGTTTGTTCTCTGCTTGTCTGTTTACAGGTGCTCCTGGTGGCTCTAAGGCTGGATTCCCCACCAAAGCCGTGCATTGTCTTCAAGTTTTGTTTTTACAGGTGTAGCAGCTGGTTGTCTGATTTCTCATTTTTATGTTTGTCTCTTCATGTTTCTGTTCCTTTTTTTCCCTTCATCGCTCTCCCTCTCTCTCTGTCCCCCGGTCCGGTTCGACACTATCACACTATCACATCATGTTAAGTCCATCCATCCATCCATTATCTTCCCCTGCTCCGGGGATCGGGTCACGGGGGCAGCAGCTTGAGCAGAGAAACCCAGACGTCCCTGTCCCCGGCCACTTCCTCCAGCTCTTCTGGGGGGACTCCGAGGCGTTCCCAGGCCAGCCGAGAAACATAGTCTCTACAACGTGTCCTGGGTCTTCCCCGGGGCCTCCTCCCAGTGGGACGGGCCCGGAACACCTCACCGGGGAGGCGTCCAGGAGGCATCCTAACCAGATGCCCGAGCCACCTCATCTGACTCCTCTGGATGCGGAGGAGCAGCGGTTCTACTCCGAGCCCCTCCCGGATGACCGAGCTTCTCACCCTATCTCTAAGGGAGAGCCCAGACACCCTGCGGAGGAAACTCATTTCGGCCGCTTGTATTCGCGATCTCGTTCTTTCGGTCACTACCCACAGCTCGTGACCATAGGTGAGGGTAGGAACGTAGACTGACCAGTAAATCGAGAGCTTCTCCTTCTGGCTCAGCTCCTTCTTCACCACGACGGGCCGGTGCAGAGCCCGCATCACTGCAGACGCCGCACCGATCCGTCTGTCAATCTCCTGTTCCATTCTTCCCTCACTCGTGAACAAGACTTTTAACAGGAAGAAACCTCTGGCAGAACCAGACTCAGGAAGGGTGGCCATCCGCCTCGACCAGCTGGGGTTTGAGAAGACAGAAAGGGGGGGAGGGGGCGGCGGCGGCGGCGGCGGCGGCACTGTAACACCATTCAAAGGATATCTGTTGGAACAGGGAAACACGAGTTAATGACCACAATAATATCACATATACATAAAGAGAGTAAAGTGAGGAAAGGTGTGTCAGATGAGGCCCCCAGCAGTCTAGGCCTATAGCAGCTTAACTATGGGATGTTTCAGGATCACCTGAGCCATCCCTAACTATAAGCTTTATAAAAAAGGAAAGTTTTAAGCCTGGTCTTAAAAGTGGAAAGGGTGTCTGCTTCCAGGGACATTTACTGGCAGCTTATTCCACAATAGAGGGGTCTGATAACTGAAGGCTCTGCCTCCCATTCTACTTTTAGAAACTCTGGGAACCTCAAGTAAACCTGCAGTTTGGGAACGAAGTGCTCTGTTAGGAAAATATCTTACAATGAGATCTTTAAGATATGATGGAGCTCGGTCATTAAGAGCTTTATATGTAAGAAGAAGAATCTTAAATTCTATTCTGAATTTAACAGGGAGCCAATGAAGAGAAGCTAAAACTGGAGAAATATGATCTCTCCTGTTAGTTCTCGTCAAAACTCTGGCTGCAGCATTTTGGATCAACTGAAGGCTTTTCAGAGAATATGTGGGACAGCCCAATAATAAAGAATTACAGTAGTCCAATCTTGAAGTAACAAATGCATGAATTAGTTTTTCTGCATCACTCTGAGACAAGATGTTCCTGATTTTAACAATATTACGAAGGTGAAAGAAGGCAGTCCTAGAAACCTGTTTTATATGCGAGTCAAATGATAAGTTCTGGTCAAAAATAACTCCAAGGTTCCTCACTGTAGAACTAGAAGCCAAGGAAATACCATCTAGAGTAACTATATAGCTAGACAATTTCTCCCTGAACCGCTCAGGTCCAAAGATAACGACTTCAGTTTTGTCTGAATTTAGAAGCAGACAGTTCTGAGTCATCCAGGTCTTTATGTCTTTAAGACATGCTTGTAGTCTGACCAACCTATTGGGTTCATCTGGTTTTATAGATAAGTACAGCTGAGTATCATCAGCATAGCAATGGAAATTTATGCCATGCTGTCTAATAATGTTACCTAATGGAAGCATGTATAAAGTAAAAATTATCGGTCCAAGCACAGAACCCTGGGGAACTCCATGACTTACTCTGGTGTGTGAGGAAGATTCTTCATTTACAAGAACAAACTGAAATCTATCAGATAAATATGACTTAAACCAGCCTAATGCAGTTCCTTTAATCCCAATAACATGTTCAAGTCTGTGTAATAAGATACTGTGATCGACCGTATCAAATGCAACACTGAGATCCAACAGGACAAGCACAGACACAAGTCCGCTATCAGAGGCTAAGAGGAGATCATTGGTAACTTTCAGCAGTGCAGTTTCTGTGCTATGATGCACTCTGAATCCTGACTGAAACTCTTCAAACAGATTATTTCTGTGTAAGTGATCACAAAGCTGAGCTGCAACTATTTTTTCAAGAACTTTAGACATAAAAGGGAGATTGGATATAGGTCTATAATGAGCCAACACTTCTGAATCAAGAGTAGGTTTTTTAAGTAAAGATTTAATTACAGCAACCTTAAAAGTCTGAGGTACATATCCTGTCAACAAAGACAGATTGATCAAATCCAATATGGAAGTGTCAATTAATGGGAAAACCTCCTTGAACAGTCTGGTTGGGATTGGGTCTAAAACACAAGTTGATGGTTTAGAAGAGACTATTGCTGTTGTTAGTTCACACTCGGCTGCGAACCACTCCAGTGAGAGTTGAAGGTCACAGCCTGACGACACCAACAGAACCAAATCGTCCGCAAAAAGCAGAGACCCGATTCTGAGGTCGCCAAACCGGACCCCCTCAACAACCTGGCTGCGCCTAGAAATTCTGTCCATAAAAATTATGAACAGAATCGGTGACAAAGGGCAGCCCTGACGGAGTCCAACCCTCACAGGAAACATGTCCGACTTACTGCCGGCACTCCATACTCCCGGAGCACCCCCCACAAGAGTCCCAGAGGGACACGGTCGAACGCCCTCTCCAAGTCCACAAAACACATGTAGACCGGTTGGGCGAACTCCCATGCACCCTCCAGGATCCTGCCAAAGGTATAGAGCTGGTCCGCTGTTCCACGGCCAGGACGAAAACCACACTGCACCTCCTGAATCCGAGATTCGACTATCCGGCGGATCCTCCTCTCCAGTACCCCCGAAAAGACCTTACCAGGGAGGCTGAGGAGTGTGATCCCCCTATAGTTGGAACACACCCTCCGGTCCCCCTTTTTAAAGAGGGGGACCACCACCCCGATCTGCCAGTCCAGAGGCACTGCCCCCGATGTCCACGCAATGCTGCAGAGGCGTGTCAACCAAGACAGCCCCACAACATCCAGAGCCTTGAGGAACTCAGGACGGACCTCATCCACCCCCGGGGCCTTGCCACCGAGGAGTTTTTTGACCACCTCGGTAACCTCAGCCCCAGAAATAGGAGGCCCCAAGTCCGAGCTCCCCAACTCTGCTTCCTCATCGGAAGGCGTGTCGGTAGGATTGAGGAGGCCCTCGAAGTATTCCCCCCAGCAACTCACGACGTCCCTAGTTGAAGTCAGCAGAGCCCCGCCCTCACCATACACGGTGTTGACGGTGCACCGCTTCCCCCCCCGAGCCGCTGGATGGTGGACCAGAATCTCCTCGAGGCCGTCCGGAAGTCGTTCTCCATGGCCTCCCCGAACTCCTCCCAAGCCCGAGTTTTTGCCTCAGCAACCGCCGAGGCTGCGTTCCGCTTGGCCTGTCGGTACCCATCAGCTGCTTCCAGAGTCCCACTGGCCAAAAAGGCCCGATAGGACTCCTTCTTCAGCTTGACGGCTTCCCTCACCACTGGGGTCCACCAGCGGGTTCGGGGATTGTCGCCACGACAGGCACCGACCACCTTACGGCCACAGCTCCGGTCGGCCGCCTCAACAATGGAGGCACGGAACATGGCCCATTCGGGCTCAATGTCCCCCACCTCCCCCGGGACATGGTTGAAGCTCTGCCGGAGGTGGGAGTTGAAACTCCTCCTTACAGGGGATTCCGCCAGCCGTTCCCAACAGACCCTCACAATACGTTTGGGCCTGCCAGGTCTGACCGGCTTCCTCCCCCACCAGCGGAGCCAACTCACCACCAGGTGGTGATCAGTTGACAGCTCCGCCCCTCTCTTCACCCGAGTGTCCAGGACATACGGCCGCAAGTCCGACGATACGACCACAAAGTCGATCATCGAGCTGCGGCCTAGGGTGTCCTGGTGCCAAGTGCACATATGGACACCCTTATGCCTGAACATGGTGTTCGTTATGGACAGACGAGCACAGAAGTCCAACAACAAAACACCACTCTGATTCAGATCGGGGGGGCCGTTCCTCCCAATCACCCCCTTCCAGGTCTCACTGTCATTGCCCACGTGAGCATTAAAGTCCCCCAGCAGGACGAGGGAGTCTCCTAGAGGAGCAGTCTCTAGTGCCTCCTCCAGGGACTCCAAAAAGGGTGGGTACTCTGAACTGCCGTTCGGTTCATGTTAAGTATTGTAACAAAAATAAATAAATAAAAATGAGGAGTTTATGGGCATCAAGGGGAGCTTTACATTCATAAAGCTTCCCTTGGCATAGCAAATGTGTTTGGCAAATGTGTTTGGCTGTAGAGAAAAAGTGGCTGTATGGAAAGAAATGTAAGATATTCAGAACAGGACAGAAAAATATTATTTCTATAAAAGTACATTTACATACACAGTTAAATTCAGCTAATGGTTCTACTGTTCATATGTCAGAATACAAGCACAGGAGGGGAATTGACTTATTGACAGAAATATGTCTGACTCTGGTGGCGGTATGCCTCCTAACCCTAACCCTCTAACCCTAACCCTGTCAGGCTGCTGCCACTTGACCCATGTCACAGACAAAAACAATCAACAAAAAAGCTAGTTGACAGCGAAAATCACTTTCTGGTGTATTTACAGCATTGTACATTTCCTATGTGCTTTACACTTTCACTTCACTTCAAGACCTCATTGTCCGGTTCTGTTGGTGCAACTGAGAAATTCGAATCACTTTGATTTTTCATGCCGACATGTCTGCATATAGCTTCAAAGTTGATTTTAATCGGAAAAACGATGATTTCATCAGTGGATTTTCCCTAGTACCTTTGGTCATTTTTGTTTTTTTAAATGCTTTGTTGAGAAATACTACAAATAGCATTTTATGTTTTCATCATTTCTATTGACTGTGGTTGATTTTTCTTTCAAAGGTCAAACAGCCTTGATGATAGTTTTGTGTGCAGGGCTCTAAGTGTTGATTGGCCGCCTGGGTTTTGTTTGGGTGGAAAAATGTGGATTTTGTCCAGAAGTATTTGTATCTGATGCCAGCTGTGAATATTGACTCGATTGACTTAAAGAAAAAAAAAGAAAAAAAACATGAAATATGCAAATCAGAAAAAACTATGGTCATAATAAGCTTTTTGCAAAAACCTACAGTATGGGGTTGCCCCCAATTATAGGCCTGAGATACATTCAATTTGTTAGTAGTATATGTTGTCTGTAAATCATATGTACTGTCATAATGGAGAGAAAAAACTGTTTTTTTCAGCTCCAGATTCATAAAAGAACGTGCTGTACTAAAGCTTGTATGAGTTCACTCATTAGCATCAGCTGCACAGCAGCTGGATTGAATGCACAGGAGAATTGCATTTGGAGTCAGAGGACTTGAGAACAAGAGTTTAGCCTGAGGTTAGATTTAGAGGGAAAGAAAGAGAGAGAAAAAAAAGAAGAAACTCATATTGGCAGCTTTCCTGGAGACAAACCTTTAACCTTGAGAAAGCCTAACGACGTATATGAAAAGGCAGTGACTCATCTCATCTGTTTTATCGCCGTGTCCATCTGTATTCACACAGAGAAGTCGTCCTGGAGCAGGTCTGAACCCACAATGCTGCTCCTTGGTGGGTTCACATCGTTGGAGCAAAGGCTTTCCCAGTCAAGTGGATGTTCTGCAACACCAGAAATGTCAAGTGGATATATTTCATACTTGTATTTATTCATTTTTTCCAGAAAAGGGTCATTTAGGTTTCATCAGGTGGCACCGGGGGAGGGAAAAAGATTCATGCGACAGGGAGCAGAGAGCCGCCGTGTCATCAGCTCAGGCCACGTCTGACAGCCAGATGTTACAGGACAACAACTCTCTTTGTCTCCCACCTTTCTGCAAATCTCTTAACCCTTTGTGCGGTCTTAACATTGTGTTTACTCCCCTTGTCATATGGGTCAAAAATGACCCCCCCTGCCAAAGCCCCAAAATAAAGCAACTTAATTGAATTTTAAATCCAAAATCTATTTTGTATGATGAAACCACGTGTTATTTAACTATTCAACTCAATTCAATACATTTTTTATACAATACAAAAAGACAATCAGCAGTTTTCAGGATTACACTTTTTTTTTTTTTCACCACAAACCAACTGTCAGTTGGACCAACAGTTTTCTTGTTTTCTTTTACATAATAAAGTTTATTATTACTATTATATAAATGTGAAGTAACTACTTCTGAATTAATTATATTGAAAGGGGAAAAAAACAGTGAACTTTTTTCTGGTGTTTAAATGTTTTTATAATTCACGGGTCAAAAATGACCCATAAGACAATCTTTGTACCCTAGTGGTGTACAGCCCACATGGAAACATAAACAAAAATAAAGTATGACTTTTTCTAATGATGGAGTCCCTTTAGAAAAAGTCATACAATTTCAAGTTGGAAAAAGATAGTTTAAGGTAATTTTTTCTACAGCTAAACATGGTAGTGGCTCACTTTTGACCCGCAAAACAACAGGAGGGTTAATCACATTAGAAAAAGTGTTGGATGTTCCAGTGCTCTATTTTCCTTACCACCATCTCACAGCAGGGCTGGTATGAACCTGCTTGGGGGCCCACAGTACCTTTAGCTCCCTTCAATAATGCAAACTGTAATATCAACAGTAAGAACACAAGGTTTTCACAAAGAAAACAAAGAAGCAGCAGGCCTCTATGTGAGGCATTAGTGCAGCCGCCACTTTAGAGCTCTCATAAGTCGCTGCCGCAGACGAATCCAGGAGCTTGAAAGATAGATAAAAATCAGCACAAAGTCGTTTTTTTGGTTTTTTTTTTATACTTCCCAGAACTTCTCCATCAGGACCACAATATACAGAGATGGTTGAAAGTTTGTGAGCTCTCAGTGTTCTTGCATAAATACTGATTTTAAATGTTTGCATACATCTGCCTTTTCTCCCCGTTTCCCTTCTTCTTGACTTCAATGGATGTTTAGAGATACCATTTAAAATGGGTTCTAGTTAACTTGTCTGTTATGTGTAGACAACACTGGTTCATCCCTTGAGTTAAGGGCCTTTTTCATGCTTCACAGATTTGTAGGTCAGTGTTGAAATGGCATAACAAGCAAAACAAGATTGCCAAGTACGGTGACTGAACTGTAAAAGCAGTCAGTGTCAAAAGAAAACTTGAAAAGCTCTTCAGGAATCCTGGGGAACTATTGCTAAATACCTTAAAAATATTACAAGGAAATCTAACATTTGAAACAACCTGCTTCTGGCTCCTGGAATCCTTTTGAAAATGGATACGATGTGATATCAGGATCACTTTAGAGCATTTTTTTTTTAATTTCAGAATGATCTAGAGATAACAAGCGAGAATAGATGAAAGCTAGCGATCCAGTGCTTGTTTTGTTAAGACTTGTATTGTTCCTTTAATAGGAAGCATTGTGAGGATGTTTCCCACGGCACTAAAATCTATTGTTGTACGTTCCAATTAGTTCTTGTGATGTCAATGATAAGAACATTAGCTGCAGAAATAGCTTGGAAAGCTCAGCTTGGAACATTTTCTTTCCCTCTGATTCTCTTTTGCATGAGGTAAAGAGTTAGTTTGTCCTCTGTGCATGTGTCTGTCCGCGTCAGTGTGGCTTAACAGATTGTTTTCTGTGTTTAGGCTGTTATGCATGTCAACATGTCTCAGCAATTCTGAGCAAATTTGAGCGCGGGAGTGTTGGTGTGCTGGGTTTGTGTGTTGGGGGGGGGTAAGAGAGTGAACACAATGTACCCAGGCACAGTTTTTCCTGGGCCGTGTCCAACCGTAGTGACTACTTTCAGCTATGTACTTTGGGGACACCTCCTATCACGTCCCCCTTCTCTATTCGCTGTCCCTGCCTAACCCGATCCACCCATGTGACCTCCCTTTAGCGGCTCCCCCGACACGGACTGCCACTGATATGCATTCAATGCCATCGACTTTCTGTCCTATCCCACTCCTTCTCTCTCCTCGTGCCCTTGTGCTCTAAACATTACTTGAGTCTCCTCCTGGTTGTCAGCAGCCCCTTAATGGTTCACACCCCACCTCCTCCATCTCTCCTTGCATTTCATCCCTCACTACCTTTTACTTGTTCTCTGGTAGCTAAGAGAAGCAGAGGGCTTGGTCATGTGAGGTGAAAGCACTCTCCTGTGCCAAGTCTGCACGTTGGCACCGGTGCCCGAAAGACAAAAAAAGAACCCCTCGAATATATATACACACACACACACAATCCCTTTCTTCAGCACCAGAGCAGCACGTGCACTGAGAATGTAAAGAGGTAATCCTTAAAAGCCTCCCGTTTTTAGTTGTTTTAACATGTCGGCTGCTAAACTGTCATAGGGTGGTATTTTGGCACAGTGGTCCACACCTTTTTTGTGGATGCAGCTTCTAACTGTAGTTCTACTTCTACTTCTACCAAAAAAAAGAGCATAACCAGGGGAAGATCAACTCTGAGCAGCCTGGCTTCTACTTCATCCTAGTGATGAAATGTGGTACTACAATTACAATGAAATCCATGATGCTCAGCTCTGATTTGTATTAAAGAGTGGCACTCTTTAAAAGGTACGTAAACTGCTGACTGGACATCTCAAATGCAACGTGCATATAGAATTTATTTATTCATATTCACTTGTTTTCTGCCAAAGAAGCTTAAGGTCAGCACTCTTCAAGTTAAGCATGTCTAACAACAATTAGCAAACACTGATAGAAGGACAAGATGAACAGGCAGAACAAGGGAGGGAGGGTGAAAGAGTAGGGAAGAGATGGGATGAACGAGGGAAATCTGGGTTTAAAAGCTTTGCTACGCTTTAACACAAGCAATTTATTCAGAGCCTGAAAACAAAGGAGGGGAAGAGGTCTCAGATGAGATCAACACCATATAGGAATTAATGAGGTTCTCCACCAACTCACAGCAGAGAGTCTGGAGGCTGGAGACGCTCTCCTAATTGTGTTTTGACAAAGCAGAGATGTCTCGTGCCTCATTTTCCAATTAAACCTGCTCCGCTGAACAAGACAGCGAGATTTTTGTCTGTTTTGGCGATTTGCCGTGATATAAGTATCAGTGGAGCGCAAAATTTTGAATTTCATCAATTTGAACAGAGTACCTGTTTCTTTCCATCGTATCTTTAAGCTAGTTGCGTGTGTTTAAAAAAAATGAGTCCTGCTATAAAACTGAACTCATCAATATTTTTACAGATCAACTGTTTGTTTTTAGGACACATCCAAAAAGAACTATGGCATGATTAAGCTTTCTCCAAAAGCATCTTTTAGGTGACAGTTTTTGTTTTGCCACCTACAAACTGCAGTTTATATCAAATAGACGCAGCACATACATGTCTCGCGAACAACAAAACTCTGATAAACTCATTTGAGTCATTTGAAGCCAACAAGCAAAGAGCCACACTTAGCCGCACTTACGTCAAACCAAAGCCTCTGGCATGGTTGCCGCGTCTGCGAGCGTGAGCGGTGTTGATGACGTCATGATTTTGTGCCGGCTATATACGGTGGTACCCAGGCTCCGCCCTCGTAGTGACGCAACACCTTCGGCTCTGCTACACTACCTCAGGCAAATTGCTTGTTCAGGTTGATTCGAGTTCCCCCTGGCAGGGGAAGCTCCACCCACTTTGTCGGGAAGCAATCAACTGTGAGCAGCGCCAACGGCCCAGGGTAGAGGCGTGTTCAAGGTAGTGACGTGGTTGAACTGCGACTCAACTCATGGACTGTACACGGAAGCGCTTCATTCAATATCAACATGGAGCAGCGTCAAGCTTTTGACACTGCTGTAGATGCTGTAATGAAAGTGTTCGACGGGAGATTCTCATTAAAAATCGAGCAAAGAACAGCCCTTGAATCATTTATTGACAGGAAAGACGTGTCTCTCCATTTTCGCTCGTCGTGTTGTTATTGTCCTTCTTTACTCTCTGTCAGCACTGCGGCTCTTTCTTCTTCCTGTCATTCAACCAGTTCCCGTCGCGTTACATACGTCAGAGGAAAGATTGGTGTGATTGGCTTAAGCTCAGGCACAGCCTTTTCTGGCCTCAACCAGTAGCAACCCGAGGGAGGCGGGTTGACCAGGCCATTTCGAATCGTATTCGTTATTGTCTTGGTCAGACCAGAATCTCGAAGAGATTTGAAAGTCGATGTTAATCAGGCTAACACGGTGGCGTAAGTCGATGCGCCAGTAGTTGCAATTTTCTCCGTCACAGAGGTGGCGCTGTTACGTGAAGGTTACCGCTACTCTACAACCATGAAAGTCAAGAAGAAAACAATGCCACTGTCAAGAGCAGGAACACTGTCATTAATGATGCTGCTGCAGTATCTGGGAGATGAAATGCTTCGTGTGTTTCACAAAGTTTGTGAGCCAAGACAATAATAGAGGTGAAGGTCTGAAGCCCCCGGCATCACCAATTGGAGTCTCTGCCCTCTTCTCTGCCTTCAGGTATCTGTCCCATAGCTTCTTCCACACATTCTTACAGAACTCTCCCTCTTTCCCCAAAGTTCTGTCAATCTCTGTGCACCAGTTTTGGGAGTTTACGTGCTCCCTGTGCTGTTTGACTGCAGTTTCGTACAGCTGCCTGTATAAACATACCTCCTGTCTGAGCCTGGTCTCACATCGGTCCATCCGGTTTTTCGTTCTCGGCGCAGCCAAGTTACAAAAATCGACTGGTGCACGACAACGCGCCGCGCCGTCTTTTCAAGGGAAGAGCCAGGCCTGGAACGTCATTTTGGCGTCACGGGTCAGCTGCACCATGAGCTACGCGTCAACTGCAAATCCAGCTTTATGCACCAGATATTGTTCTTATGATCTGTCAGAGACCCAAATAAAGGTTATAAATGATCATGAGTATTATGATGGCCAGTATTATGAGATCCACCCCTCACCACCAGTGTATTTCCACTTTAATTTGCTTTACAGTCACAACGCCAAACATTTATACAGACTGGTCAATACATTATTCCTTTACCAAATTAGTTTGTGTTTCTCACCTTGATATGTAGCGCATACATATCAACAGTGCAAGGTCAAAAAGTGTCTATGTGTTGTTAATACTCTTTTAATTCTTTTTGAGTTACCGGTGGTTACCTGGGGTTTGGCTTGGCCAAGTCCTGAGGACTCTATTATACTGCGGCCAGCCTCATTGGACTGAACCTCATGATGCACTGTCATAGGGGTGTTTGGTGTTTATTTTGTGTTTTTCTGTTGGTTTAGAATATAACACCCATTTTGTTTTCCTCCTTGTGTTGCACATGGTTTCGCTAAACCAGTATTTAAAGGGGTAGTTCGCCTCTTTTGACATGAAGCTGTATGACATCCCATATTAGCAATATCGTTTATGAACATTTTCTTACCCCCTGCTGCGTCCTGTGAGCCGAGTTCCAGCCTCGTTTTGGCGTTGACGAAGGTAGTCCGGCTAGTTTGCTAGGGTCCTGAAAATAAAGCGTTTTGCTTCTCAAAACAATATGCGTTCTAAGAGAGTAATACATTTGCATCACAAAATCGTTAGCCAGAAAAAGTCAGACCTCACAATTGCTTGGCGCTATTTTTGCCTCCCTTCATTTCAATGCGTTCAGCCACCTAGCGATAGCCGCGACTGTTACGGTGTTTGCTGCTCGGAAGCAGGGGACTTATCAGTCTGCACTTCGGTCTGCACAGTTTACAAAGCCCACAGTGACATGAAGGGAGAGAGAAATAGCGGCAAGCGATTTTGAGGTCTGACTTTTCCTGGAGAACGATTTTGTGATGCAAATGTATTACTCTTTTAAACGCATATTGTTTTGAGAAGCAAAACGCTTTGTTTTCGGGACCCTAGCCAACTAGCCGGACTACCTTCATCAACACCAAAACGAGGCTAGAACTCGGCTCACAGGACGCAGCGGGGGGTAAGTCAATGTTCATAAATGATATTGCTAAAATGGGATGTCATACAGCTTCATGTCAAAAGAGGCGAACTATCCCTTTAAGTTCTCCTTAGGTCTGTGCAGGAAGGTCAGTTAGTCTGTATGTTCCTTCATTTGTTTGAGTTTTCTTAATTCTAGTTGAGTCTAGTTCCATTAGTTTGACCTCTTTTAAAGGCCTGTTTAGTTGAACTTTTGATTTGGCAACATTTGGGGTAAATAAAAACCCATATTTGAACAAAAACACCTGTGCTTGTTGCCTTGATGCTTGGTCCCTGACAAGTATCATAAGGAGGACATAAATATGATTTAGAATGGATGCTACTGTTGAAATGTAGCAACAGTAGCATCAGTTACTACATTGGATATTGGCTTTGTAAATTCTGCCTGCTAACACTTTAACTAGCCAGAAACATTGAAGACCTTCTAACACTTGCAATCATCTGACTCATATGTGCAGTGAGAAACCCCTATGTTCTGTGTCAAATAATTCTGCAGTTGTTGCAAGTATTAATCGGGTTTGGCTCCAATCGGCATTGGTGGGAACACAATGCATGCTAATTTGCATTGAGGGTGCTTTAGACTATAAGACTGGCTCACTTTTTCTTTGCAGAAACACACATTTACAAACCATAACATTCAATCCAATTCAATTCATTTTTATTTATATAACGCCAAATACAACAAATGTCATCTCAAGGCACTTAGATAATAAAGTCCAATTCAAGCCATTTGGAGTTCAATTAATTGTAATCACAATTATTCATAAAATAATCCAATTCGTTCATATAGAGCCAATTCAAAAACAATTTTCTAGCTAAGGAAACCAACAGATTGCACTGAAAACTTTTTGTTTTTCGGTCCAATCTCCCGGCCTGAGCGTGCCTGAGGCGACTGTGGAAAGGAACGACTCCCTTTTAACAGGAAGAAACCTCTGGCAGAACCAGACTCAGGAAGGGTGGCCATCCGCCTCGATCAGCTGGGGTTTGAGAAGACAGAAAGGGGGGGAGGGGGCCAAAGGATATCTGTTGGAACAGGGAAACACGAGTTAATGACCACAATAATGTCACATATACATAAAGAGAGTAAAGTGAGGAAAGGTGTGACAGATGAGGCCCCCCAGCAGTCTAGGCCTATAGCAGCTTAACTATGGGATGTTTCAGGATCACCTGAGCCATCCCTAACTATAAGCTTTATCAAAAAGGAAAGCTTTAAGCCTGGTCTTAAAAGTGGAAAGGGTGTCTGCTTCCCGGACATGGAGCCAATGAAGAGAAGCTAAAACTGAAGAAATATGATCTCTGCTGTTAGTTCTCATCAGAACTCTGGCTGCAGCATTTTGGATCAGCTGGAGGCTTTTCAGAGAATATGTGGGACAGCCCAATAATAAAGAATTACAGTAGTCCAATCTTGAAGTAACAAATGCATGAATTAGTTTTTCTGCATCACTCTGAGACAAGATGTTCCTGATTTTAACAATATTACGAAGGTGAAAGAAGGCAGTCCTAGAAACATGTTTTATATGCGAGTCAAATGATAAGTTCTGGTCAAAAATAACTCCAAGGTTCCTCACTGTAGAACTAGAAGCCAAGGAAATACCATCTAGAGTAACTATATAGCTAGACAGTTTCTCCCTGAAGCGCTCAGGTCCAAAGATAACGACTTCAGTTTTGTCTGAATTTAGAAGCAGACAGTTCTGAGTCATCCAGGTCTTTATGTCTTTAAGACATGCTTGTAGTCTGACCAACCTATTGGGTTCATCTGGTTTTATAGATAAGTACAGCTGAGTATCATCAGCATAGCAATGTAAATATATGCCATGCTGTCTAACATCTTACATCTTATAAAACAAAAAGCATCTACAAGCCAAGTGGCAGTTCATTCTCAGCCCCGTTGAGGCTAACGTCCACGCTCCAGTCAAAAACTGATAAACTAGCTTAATTATCTAGGGAAGTTGTGCTTATCAAAAATTGCAGTCTAACACAGCTTGAGGGATACAGTATAATGTCACCCTTTTATGCTGTATTAGCTTGCTTGTCCCCAGGGAGGATGCAACACCAGTTGTGTTTGTTGTTGCCCTCAGTGTGCTGAGGCAAAAGAGGTTTTCTACTGTCAATAGGAACAGATTTAATCAGCTTGTTTTAGTGTAAGAACTTTAAAATAGTATGTAAGCTATTCAAATTCCTGTTTGCGGCGAGTAATAATAATAGAAAGATTGATAATTAATTGTGTCTTGAAGTGGAGGTACATAAGTAGGAAAAGTTAAACTAACTTAAAAGTTGAAGAAAGGAGAATCTGTCATTAATGTTTTGTTTTATTGTGAATGCACAGAAAAAATGAGCAATAATTATTGCATGGTCCTTTCTTACTAAAACATTTATGTGTATTGTATTAGCATTTCATTATTATACAAGCCTCAGCATGAGGGCAGCCCTTAAAAGTTATATCTGTCTGCAGTGAAGCTACTTTTAGACACTTTACACTCTTTAGACCAGCAGTCCCCAACTGTTTTTGCGCCACGGACCGGTCTAATGTCAGACAATACTTCCACGGACCGGCCTTTAAGGTGTGCCGGATAAATACAACAAAGTAAAATGATACGACCAACACAAAAACTGTGGTATTTTGTAAATATAATAATAAACGTGAATCCACTGTGTACTTCTTTGTAACTTTTAGTTTTGAAGGCTTCATTGCCTCATTGGAGAGCCGGTCGCCGCATATTATGCAGAGCGGGCTTGGTGTGTGGGAATCACCTGTCCCGATAAATCCATATTTTAAGTAGGTCTCCTGGTATTGTCTGTTAAATGCAGCTTTCTTTTTCTTAGTGGTTATAGGCTCTTCTTCTGTCTCCTCACTGGGCCTTTTCCCCTTTGCAAAGAAACTTTTCAAAGACTGTTTTTTACTCATATTGCTAGCTTGTGGGTTTAATATTAGCATATCACGTGACCGAGACAAGCATCTTGACACGTGTCAAGAGTGAGTCCTAGAGGGGTGTAACGGAGAGAATTCGGTTATTTCTCAAAATAAAACATTATTCAGACTCAGATAATACATAAAACGAAAATAATGTAAGTTATTTATTCTTTCTGTGCGACCCGGTACCAACCGACCCACGGACCAGTACCAGTCCGTGGCCCGGGGATTGGGGACCGCTGCTTTAGACACTTTAGACTCCTGTCCAGCTTCATCTATAGGACTAGAGCACAAACTAATTAAATGCCATCATTTTTTTTTTAAATATTTTTTTGGTCTTTTTATGCCAGGACAGTTGGAGAGAGACAGGAAGCAGGGGGCAGAGAGAGAGGAGGAAGACATGCAGCCGTCCGGTGCGCGACTCAAACCGGGGCCAGCTGCAGCGAGGACTGTAGCCTCTGTACATGGGGCGGCTGGTTAACCCACTACGCCACCGACCGCCCCTTAAATGCCATCATTTATTTTAAATATACAGGACTGACAGTTTATAGTGGTAAAACAGCAAACTGAAGTCACTAGCAATAATGCAAGTACCTCAAAGGTAATTGTTTAATACAATAACGTGTAACTAAAGGGCAATAAAAATTTCAAATGAGCAGAATTGAAACCTGCCTGTGAACAGCCTGTTCTTTATGAAAAAGCAACACCAATTTACATAATAAATGATGTCATACAGATTTAGATCAAGGTGGGTCAACTTTGCAGGGCCAGAAATAGACGGTTGTTTTAGTTTCGACGAGTTTACCCTTCACTCTAATCTGAGACTAAATCAGGCTTCTTCCTAACGACTCTGATGTTTACACTGCTTCCTACAAGCTGGTGTACCACGGCTCTGTGTCCCTAGAATCTGTATTGATCTCACACACAGACACATATACACACTCTGTACCTTTGCGGTCTGCCAGCACCCTGATTAAACTTCTAAAGCAGATTGCATAATACATGCAACAGAAGCAGGGCAGTGGAGATTTAGAACGGGAGCCTCTCTCCCTCTCTCTGTGATGAAGGGATTGCATAAGGAAGGAGAAGGGATGGATTCAGGTCATGGAGGCTATGGGAGCCATTGTGAGTGATTAGACCAGACACGCTCAGGCAACTCGAGCTCGCTTCGTGTCTGGAGAGGAGAGAAGGAGGGAAGTGTAGGAGAGACTAAGAGAGACTGGCCTTCCAGGCTGTCAACCCATTCTACTTGACTGCTGTTCTATTCCTGACCAGCCTGTATGCTGCTCCAAAAATAAAACACTAGGAACGAGTGAGTGAGCACATGCATATGCAGCAACACCCTCCCTGCTCCCCACTTCTACCCCTCAACCGGCCACGTAAATGTACACACACTTACAGTTTTACATATTTTGAAGAGGCGCAAATATGATAGATTTTCTAGATCACATCAGTTCGGAGTCTCTTCAAAGTATGAAGATTAAAAACTCAACATGCCCTTTAGTCTCTGCCCACTTCTGTTCATAGAAGGCAAAAAGTAGAAAACGAATAGAAAAAAACAAATCGTTTTTTTATTTCTGAATCAACTTTATCTTCATTTTGTTTGTCATTCAATCATTAATTCTTATTTCCTTGAGTTTGCCTCGTTCATAGTGCATAGTTTTAAGCCCATAAAGTTTTTAAAGTTTTACAGGCCTGTGTGAAATTTAAAGCAAGTATTTCTTCAATGCAGTTTCTCTCAACAGTGGGAGCAACATGGACCTTACTGATTCACATGGGCTCAGATATAAACAAACTACAAGTTCCAGTGAAGATTTTTCAAATATATCTGCTTATATGTAGGCCTACATTTCCTCAGTCCAAAAATATTCTGGAATTTGAAAATGTTTAGAAATATGGCCATGGGAATTCTAGTTGAAATGAATAGTATGAATTATTTCTTTGTTTCTGACGAGTCAAAGTGGTATTCATGTGTTAAACACAGAGACAATATATATTCAATCCAAAACTTCCTGTTACATGAACCGCTCATTGTTTGAAAGCAGATACAATTCAAAAGCTAAAGAAGCCAAAAAAGGAAATTAGAGAGGCAAAGACCCAAAATATTGTCACTTGCCGACAGGTAATTATCCAGATATCTGTTATTAGAGATTATGTGTGGCCAAGCTTCATGAATCCTTGATTTAATTGAGCTACATCAACATTTAATTTCCCTCTGGGATACATAAAGTATTTTTTAATTGAATTGAATTGAATTGAATGAAGGGAGGTTTGAGGGAAACAGCTAGCCCTGCTAATGTAGCCTAAAGCTTTACCCGCTTGTGGTTAGTTTCATGTTTAACCCATAAATACATATAAATATATAGAAAAGATGCTCAAGTTAAAAGTGAGTTATATATTGCACTATGTTAAAATACAAAAGTAGAATTAATGGGGTTGCTCAACCCATTCCAACATCCCACCATTCCGACAAGGCTTTCCATATAAGGAAACGTGCCTTACTCAACAGGTGAGTCCCTTCTTTACATGTTTTAAGACATGTGTACAGATGTGATACATCTATAAAAGCGTAATTAAAGCCTCTCCCCCTCTCTCTCTGCCTGTTCTTTCTCAAAGCTTGTGATGTTTGAATGATATTAAACTGATACTGAATGATGATTTAAGGGTCAAATCTACAGTCAGAGGGGAGGATCAGGTGGATGTGGGCTTATTTCAGATTTTAAAATAGAAATAAAAGATGATGGCACTCAGGATCCATCCATAAGGGCTGTGTTGTTACTATTTCACTATAAATCCTGTGTGTGCGTGTAACAGCTGTCATGTAGGTGTGTCGGATACCATCAGGTCCTGACAATGTCATGAGTCTGTGGTAACTTTCAAAATGCACTTCAAAAGCAAATTAATGATACTGTATTCAAATAGTTTATTACACAAAAAGGAGCGACAAACACTGTTCACTTATTGATTTAAAAATATTAATAATAATAATAATAATAATAATAATAATAATAATAAGATTTGGGTAGCCTAATATATGAACTTGGTTTTATTTGCAGCGCCGGGACGTCCGACACAGGTGAGCTGTCATCGATGTCTGTAATTTCAATTATTAATGTTGCATATGATGCCAGCCTTGCAAAAGACGCTCTGTGGAGAGCTCTGCAGCAATTGAAATTTGAAATTTCAGGGAATTTTGATAATAATTTATTGTAGTTGCTTAGTGAGGTTGTGGAGTTCCTCTAAAAAAAAAAAAAAAAAAAGGCTTTAAAAGGCTATTAAAGGGATTGTCAGAATGGCGGGATGTTTATAAAAAATAAAACATCCCGCCATTCCGACAATTGGAGGCCCATGTCGGAATGGTGGGATGTCGGAATGGCGGCATGTGACCGAACTAATGCCCCCCAGAGTGGTTGGTTCGCTTGTTTTTTCATGCTCAACAGATCCAGGCGAGCTGGTTAATCTGCTGTCTTTCTGCTAAACTAGCTTTCTGCTAACTTTAGTTGTGTAACCAGCCCGTAGACTTGAATTTGATACAAGGAGTGTTTTTCCCTAAATATTCTCTGAAAGCTGCTTCAAGCTATCTAATAGGAGAAGCTCTTTTCAGGCCTTAAATGTGTAGTCATATCACTGAAAAACAAGAAGGTCAAACTGTGATAAACTGTAGTTATACTGAAGCTGATGTCCTTACCAACATTCTTAAATGTAGCTGAAGTATAACTAATTACCAGCTTAACATGAGAATTTCAGATGATGAACAAGTACTTTTCTGTGTTTAAAGCCCAAGCTACAAACATGAACCCATATCTTTTCACTTGCCCTTTCTTTGGTAATGTAATCCAACACATACTTACCTCTCACAGATCTCTTTTAGCCTTCGGTGATTTGGCACACTGATTCTTATTTCAGTGTTTGATATGTAAAACATAACTTATTCTGCTGTTATGTAATCTTTGCTGATGTTTATCGTTCTAACGGTTTTCATGCCAGAGTCTGTGTTGAAGATGTCACCGTGCATGAAGAAAACTTAATGAGGCCAATGCAATTTTCAGGAGCGGTCAATCAAGACCAGTACAGTACCTCAGAAAGTGTCATTCAGTGATATCATCATCACCTGTCATAAAATAATTGAAGGGAGGATGCGCTTTCTTCCCTCGTTTTCTACCAGCCGGTCACTGTTTTGCTTTGAGCCATGCTGAGTTTGCTCTGTGCGTGTGTACTTATACAGAATTACATAAGTTATGAAGAAATAAATGTCTACACAGTCAGTGACACAACTCCATTTTGCTGAAAAATGATAAGACGTTCTTTTGGTAACTTTAATATTAGAGTAATGGATGGGAAAGTAATGAAAGTCAATGAAATGTCCTCTGAACTGATAGGAACATCATTATGTTCCCATCGCTCATTACATAAGGACAGCAGCAGTAGTGGAACAGAAGTGACCCCAGGCTCAGTGACTGGTTTGCAGTGTGAGGTCATAAAATGCTTAATCTGGCAGCTGGATGGCAGACAAAACCCTGCAGTCCATTTATATAGCTCCATCATTATGTTGTCAATTACGACCTCAGATAACAGGCTTTTTCCACCAGAGGACAATAAAATCTGAAAGGATAATAAAATCCAAGCAACAGAACGCTTTTTCTTGAACATATTCCTGCATTGCAGGTAATAAGATTCATCATTTTACTAGCAGTCTCTGAAGTTCCCTGATGGCGTTCCTGAGAAAAACAACACAGTGTTCAAACCAATGTGGTATCCTCACAGTCATGTGTCACTGTGCTTTAGCAGGGATCCTGGAGGATTTAATGAGCTTGTGCTGCTCTCTAGTGGAACTGATGGTCCGCTGCATCTCATCACATGATCCCCGGAAGGTGACACATAGGATCTTATGTTCTTCAGTGAATTCTTTTTTATGCAATTTAATCTTTCCTATCATTAGAACTTGTGTGAAAAAGGTTCATAATTATTATTGTTATTATTATAAATGTGCAATTTAAAATTTGAAATCCACCACTTTTAAATGTTATCAACCCATTAAATGTCCATTATCAGTGACTATAACTCCCATAATTTTGCTGCCAGTGTGATGAGAAACTGAAACAACTCGTACTTACATTGCAGTTGTCTGTATGGACGCAAACTCTCCTCTGGTCCATCTATCCATCCATTTACCATACCCGCCTCATCCCTAACAGGGTCATATTGACAAGGGGTCACTTTGAATCCAAACTAGGATCTTTTATTAACCCTCACAAGAACTTTTGTTATCAAATCCTAACCCAACAGCGACCGGAAATGAAAAGCCAATTAAAATGAAACTAAGATGAAAGAGGAAAACAACATGAACGTCAGTCAGCAGACTAAAAAGTCATTTCGAACAGATTTTTTCTTTTAGTTATTTACATTTATATATCTATTTTTGTATAGTGTACTTTTTGTAAGCCACACTATGAAAGAATCAATATCTGTTGGAAATGATCATTCGCAGAAGGCCTTTGAAATATAAACTTTGTTTTTCCTACTGTAGCAGAAAAATCCTACTGTTAGTATCCTGTGGACCACATTCATACTTCATTTTACTAAAGTAAAGCTTTTAATGCTGGACTTTTCTTTGTAAACGAGCATCCATAAATATGGTATAAGTACTTTACTTTACGTAAAAGATTGAACTACTTCGCCCATCATTGATTATTACCGGAAGTCATTGTGTTTTCCTCTTTAGCAAAAACAAGAAGACATTTTTTTTAATATTTTTTTCGTTATTTCTTAAAGGATACTTAAAAAAAAAAGGTTGAAGAAATTACAGAAAAAATGTAAAATACTTGTCAATAATTAAAACCATAAAAACTCATTGTAAAATTAAAGTATCATAGGAGAATATGATCAGAGGCTGTGAGGTCTGGATGTAGGTTTAGAAGATCTGAATCTGTCTTTCCTTTCAATAAATCTGTCTAGTTTGTACTTTACTGAGTACTGGCAGCAGAATGAACATCTGCACGTCAACAAGCTGCAGTCAACACTAGAGGATGCTGTGGGTCCTGTTCCCTCTTCAAATATACAACCACATTATCTGCATTCCAAGAGCAGAGCAAAGGCACTCAGAACGTACAATAGGTTTACTATAGTGAATGAAACTTTACATTCCTGTGAACTAATTCAAAACTCATTAATAAATTTACGTTTTCACTCATATGTAAAAATATAAAAGGATTTGGGTTTGATTTGTTGTTGGCTTTAAATAGTGTTGCCTGAACTTTCATTATGGGCTAAAATGGAATAGGTAAAAAAAAAAACTCAGTATAAAGTCTTATGACAGTGGATTTAGTATAAATTCAACCTATGGTTGCATTAATTGATTCAAGATAATTGTTGAGACACTTGGCATATCATTCAGCAGGGAGACTTGTTGAATTGTTCTTTTCCTGGCATTCACTCATCAATCATGCACTGACTGTCGTTTTAGAAAGACAGTGTCAGAGAGCTTGTCACATTTGACAAAAGAAGGTTATGCAGGGAAGTGTAGGGTGGGGACACACCTTGCTCAGAGTTTCTCAGTCATTTTCCCATGCACAGATTTGAACATCAGCTCTGAACTTCTACCACCGACCAGCTTCAAGCCTTTCAGCTGCTGCTGCCACAGGATGAAATACTACCATAGGAGCCTGTTCATCTCCAGTCAATGCGTGTGAGTGGCTACTGTATTTTTTCAATAGACGTTCCAAATGATATGACCATAACAGATGCAGGTCATGAATCAAAGGTCTTAAACCACCAGGCTAGCTGATCTGTTCCACAGGTGCTACTGTCCGTTCTGTCTTGGATACACATCGTGGACGCACAACATAGATATACAAACACAGTCTAACTGGCTCTGCTGTCCCCATCTCTGCTCCCATCTGGGTCCTTTCTGCCTGCCACAGCTCTACATCTGAGAATAGATGTATTATATCGGCCTTGTGTGAACTGAGCCTGTGAACGCAACGACCCCATCAGATCAACAGTGCCTGAGAGAAAAGAGACAGAAAAAAATAGTGAAAATTCTGCACAGCATTTCAAAGCATTGCTTTTGTACCCTTTTAGTTGGCCCAACTCAAATTAGAAAAACATAAAAGTCTGCAAGTGCTTGAAAAAAGGATCACATATGTTTCAAATATGCTGAATTTTAATTGATAATAAATTGTGCTTTTGTAGACCCCGAACCATGCACTGAATTAGTTAAAGGTGTTTTTAATGGTAATAGGTTGGAAATCAGAGGGGAAAATAATGGATACCTTTTTTTTTTTTTCAATACAAGAACTATTTTTCTCAGCTGAACTGTTAACTGTACATATGAATCTTTGGCCGCATTCCAAGTTATACTGAAGGATAATAGTGTTTAAATACAAGAGACCTTTATGGCCCCCCAGATTGCTGTTGGTCCTTTGTATGCCACCAAAACAGCTCTAATCTGCTTGTGGGTGCCCTATGGCATCTGACAACTTTACCAGACAATACTTTAGTTCTATAAGTTGTGTGCTGGAGTTTAGCCATTCTCTCCATACATGTGTGGACTCTCTCTGGATACTCCTGTTTCCTCCTACTGTCCAAAAACATGTATGGTAAGGTAATTGATCAATCTAAATTCTGGATGGACTGGTGACCTACCCAGGGTGTACCCTGCCTCCTGGCCTGTTGCAGCTACGATGGGCTCCATCTCCACCCCCTTACTACCCGGAATTAGATATATGAAATGGTTGGGTGGATGGAAGTTGTGTGTTGGAGCCACAGCAGATTAAACTTTTTTCCAGGACATCTCTAGTTTGTGGCTCTGCCTTGTCAGTATGCCCTCACCACTTAAAAAACAATAAATAGTGCATCAGCATGGATAAAAATTGCTCTAATTCAATTCAATTCAGTTTAATTTATATAGCGCCAAATTACAACAAATGTCATCTCAAGGCACTTAAATAATAAAGTCCAATTCAAGCCAATTGGAGTTCAATTCATTGTAATCATAATTAATTTAAAAATAATCCAATTAATTCATATAGAGCCAATTCAAAAACAATTTCCAAGCTAAGGAAACCAACAGATTGCATCGAAACTTGTCTTCAGTCCAATCTCCCGTCCTGAGCGTGCCTGAGGCGACTGTGGAGAGAAACGACTCCCTTTGAACAGGAAGAAACCTCTGGCAGAACCAGAACCAGGAAGGGTGGCCATCCGCCTCCACCAGCTGGGGTTTGAGAGGACAGGAAAGAGGGGACAACAAACACTGTAACACCATTCAAAGGATACATGTTGGAACAGGGAAACACAAGTTAATGACCACAATAATGTCACATAGAATAGAATAGAATAGAATAGAATAGAATAGAATAGAATAGAAAAGAATAGAAAAATACTTTATTCATCCCCCAATGGGGGAAATTCAAATTAGTCAAGTAGCTCAAAAAAAAAAAAAATACTAATAAAATACTACTACTACTACTACTAATAATAATAATAAATGACTAAATAAATCAATTTGAGAAGAAGTCAGCAGTCACTGTTATAAAGCCTTCTGGCTGTGGGGACAAAGGACCTCCTGAAGCTCTCAGTCCTGCAGCCTCTCACTGCAGCTGCTCCTCTGTCCTGTCAGGATGCTGTGGAGAGGATGTTTATTGTTCTCCAAAATAGAATATAACTTCCTCCTCATCCATTGCTCCACCACAGCACTGAGAGGGTCCAGCCTTCTGCCTACAACAGAACCAGCCTTTTTCACCAGTTTGTCCAGGCGCCTACAGTTTCTGTCTGTAGTGCAACTCCCCCAGCAGACAGCAGCATAGAACAGTGCACTCTCAATGATAGTGTGATAAAACATGCACATCATATCACTGCAGACATTGAAGGACCTGAGCCGTCTCAGGAAAAAGAGACGGCTCTGCCCCCCCCCTGTACACTGCGTCTATGTTGGCAGAGCACTCCAGTTTATTATCCAGCACCACCCCCAGGTATTTGCAGGTCTGAACAGTCTCTATCTCCCCTCCATCAATGCAGACTGACTGGTATGGGGTTTTAGATCTCCTGAAGTCCACCACCAGCTCTTTGGTTTTGGTGGTGTTCAGGAGCAAACAGTTATTTTTGCTCCAGTCAGTAAAGGCCTCCACAAGGTCCCTGTACTCCTTCTCCTGTCCACCATGCACACATGCCACAACAGCCGTATCATCAGAATACTTCTGAATGTGGCAGGACTCTGAGTTGTACCTGAAGTCTGATGTGTACAGGGTGAAAAGAAAAGGAGCCAAAACAGTACCCTGCGGAGCCCCAGTACTGCATTCCAGTGTTCCAGAAACACATTTCCCCATCCTGACATACTGTGGTCTGGCAGTCAGATAGTCTATAATCCACGATGTCAGGGAGGGGGCCACACCCATACCTAGCAGCTTGTCTTTCAGTATGGGAGGCCGTATGGTGTTGAAGGCACTGGAGAAGTCAAAGAACATGATTCTCACATATGAACCAGGCACATCCAGATAAGCATTTGCCCGATGCAGCATGTACAGAATCGCGTCTTCCACTCCTGTGTTTCTGGTAGGCAAACTGGAGGGGGTCAAGAGCCTCAGCAACCTGCAATCTCATGTGACGAACAAGGAGTCTCTCCAAGGTCTTCATGATATGAGATGTCAAAGCCACCGGTCTGTAGTCATTCAGCTCCACCGGTTGCCCTAATTTGGGTATGAGACAAAAAGTTTTCCACAGCACCGGGACTTTTTCCATCTGAATGCTCATATTGAAGAGCCTCTGAAGAGGGACTGCTGGTTGACCAACACAGTTCCTCAAAAGCCTTGGACAGACTCCATCTGGGCCTGAAGCCCTCCCTGACTTAAGTCTCCTGAGCTCAGCTCTAACCTCCTCTATAGTTAGACACAGAGGATGGCGACAGGAGTGATGTTGCTATCAACCATGGAGATGGGGGTGGGGGTGCAGCTGGACAGAGGAGGCCAGGCGGTGGGAGCAGCCACAGATGTGGAGATGCAGCTGGGCTCAGGATGCCTGGTGGTGGAAGCTGCCGTAGAGGTGGAGGTGTAGATTGGCTCAGGAGACCAGGCGGTGGAAGTTGCTGCAGAGGTGGAGGTACAGCTGGACAGAAGAAGCCTGTTGGTGACAGTTTCTGCAGAGGTGGAGGAGCAGTCAGGCGGAGGAGGAGGCTTGGCAATGCAGGTTGCCATTGAGGTGGAAGTACAGCAGGGCAGTGGAAGCAGTATAGAGGAAGCAGCTGTAGTGGTGGGGGTGGAGGGAGCAGCAACAGAGGAGGGAAAAGCCACGCTGTCAAACCTGTTGTAATATTGGTTGAAAGTATTGGCTCTGTCCACATCACCTTCTACAGACAGAGTTCTTCAGTCTGTATCCAGTGATGGTCCTCATGCCCCTCCACACCTCCTTGGTGTTATTGTTCTCCAGCTGTCTCTACCTTTTTCTTGTACTCCACCTTAGCTCGACGTAATGTCTTTTTAAGCTCCTGTTGTACACTCCTCCGCCTTTCTCCACCCCCATTCTGGAACGCCCTCTTTTTCTGGTTCAGGAGGTCTTTGATGTCACTGGTGATCCATGGTTTGTTATTTGGATAGCACCTTACAGTCCTTACAGTCCTGGAATCACAGTGTCCCTACAGAAGTTAATGTAGTCTGTGATGGTGCTGACCCTCCTGTCCATGTCAATGTCCATTTCTTCTTCCTCCAGCAGTACAGCCCAGTCTGTGACATCAAAGCAGTCTCTCAATGCATCACTCGCCTCTGGTGATCACTTCCTGAAAGATCTGGTAGTAACAGGAAGTCTTTGTACACACGGTTTGTATGTGGGTTGTAGATAGACCATGCTGTGATCAGATCTACCCAGTGGTGGAAGAGACACTGCCCTGTAAGCCTCCTTCACGTTAGCATAGAACAGATCTAATGTCTTTTCTCCACGTGTTGGACAGTCCACATACTGTACAAAGCCAGTCAGGCAGGAGGAT
The DNA here is from genome assembly GCF_027942865.1 of Odontesthes bonariensis. Taxonomy (NCBI): domain Eukaryota; kingdom Metazoa; phylum Chordata; class Actinopteri; order Atheriniformes; family Atherinopsidae; genus Odontesthes; species Odontesthes bonariensis. The sequence continues at coordinate 29,257,455 of NC_134528.1, read as the reverse complement.
AGAGAGACGTGGTTGAAATCTCCTGTGATTGCAATGAATGCCTCAGGATGCTGGGTCTGTATCCTAGCAACGGCGTCATGGATGACGTCACACGCCGTTGCCGCCATCGGTGGAATGTAAACAACGATGACGACTGTGTATGGGAACTCTCTGGGTGCATAGAACGCACGGAAACCAACTGACAGCAGTTCGATGTCTGGACAACAAACCCTCTCCTTAAAGGTGGGGTAGGGGATCTTTTTCTGGAACATTTTTTTACATATTGCTTGATATACTCTTCACACCCTCATTGGAACCAATTAATTAAAAGTTTTGACACAAATATGAAAAGTTTTAGTGGCCTCTAGAACGTACAATCTAGGAAAAAACAGTATCCAATCATTGTGAACGGACCGTTCACAATGATTGGATACTGATACCGTCTATCAAACTGCAATCTGCTCCTCCCTCCCCCTCCTTCTCCCTGTGTGCGTACCCTGCTCCGTGAACGAAAGAAGCTTGGCAGGAAGCTAAACTAGAGCCAGCTTGGCTAGCACCTAGCATTATTAAACGTATAGTTAGCATAAACTAAATACAGCAACGATCGATGCTTGCTGTCAGAACAGCGCTCGTGCACCTTCGTGCTCGTGCGCGTTCATGTACTCTAGAGGCGTGCCTTCGGGGGGAAAGTGAAGAAAAGGGTTGGGACTTTTTACCTGTGTATTTTCAAAATGCAGCTTCGCTGGACTCAAAATCCAGGATCTCCTACCCTACCTTTAACGGTCACATTGCGGGGTTTACCCATCTCTGATTAAAAAACAGGATAACACCCCCGCCTTTCCGCTTACCGCCGCTCGTACTCAGGTCTCGATCCGCTCGTACGGCTGTGAAGCCAGGTATGTCCACACACGAGTCTGGTGTGTTGTCGTTCAGCCAGGACTCAGACAGACGGATCAAACTGATCTCCTTAGGCCGATTTCAGACCAGAGCGTGGCGTGGCGGCAGCGAAACGACGGCAGTCTTACGCCGGTTATCAGGCGGTGTGTTCAACTTGGCTTTTCACACCGGACAGTCCGCGGCCGCGGTAGTTCCGCTCCAGCCCTGTCTGCAAATCCCACAGACTATGTATTTAACTGCGCATATAGATACAATAACAATAATAATAATAAGATAATAATAATAATAATGATAATAATAATAATAGTAGCTTTAGGCCTACAAGTTGCTCGTTGTTGTTTTCTAAGAGGGGGTTGGGGGAGGTGTCTCTGAGACAGAATCTATCTGGCCACTGTTGAAAACACCGACAGTTATCACCAGAGACTTGTTCAGCGAAATGGGTAAGTTTTGTCTTTGCCTCTCCGAGTTGACTATTTTATAACTCCGCAGTGAAGTTTTACATTATTGGTTTATTATTGTTGATAACTTCATTTCATTTATGTTACTCTAGACCATCGTGTTTACTTCGACAGAAGAAGAGCAGCAGCGCTCCTTAAAACCGGTGGGTGGTCATCACCGTTTCAATAAAAAGTTCGAAGACATGAATACATAGCTGGTTTAATTTCCCCATTCATTTCAACGAGACACCGCCGGCCGCTGCCGTCCAAATTCCGCTCGAGTTCTATTTTCCAAAAGCAGCGCGGGACGGAGGCGTCTCCGCGCCGCTACCGCCCGACTACCGCCGCGTCGGTGTGCAAGGACAGATCTGTTTCCATGTATTTTCACCTCCGCCGGTGAAAATCGCTTCCGTTCCGCCACGCTTTGCCGCCCTGGTCTGAAATAGGCCTTATAAAGCCGTTGGTTCCGCACAAACGCCTCTAACTCATCACACTTATTTGGTAGCGAGTTAGCGTTTCCCATAATCACCGAGGGCAGAAAAACCAACAATTCTTCTCTTGTGTACACTGCTCTCGTAGTAGTGCACATTGTCAAAAAAAATAAATAAAACAAAATGTAAATAAAAAGCAGATCACTAAAAATCACTAAAAATGTTTAGATAAAAAAATTACATATAATCATATAAACGACGAACAAAATTGAGAGCTACACAGACTTGCTGCTGATAAGGCCGGCGCATAGCAACCGGATAAATAATATCATTTGAGAAATTAAATGGGGGAAAAAGAGAGTAAAATGAGGAAAGGTGTGACAGATGAGCCCCCCCAGCAGGCTAGGCCTATAGCAGCTTAACTGTGGGATGTTTCAGGATCACCTGAGCCATCCCTAACTATAAGCTTTATCAAAAAGGTTTCTTTGCTAAAAAAAGGTAAAAAGGACATTAAAGTGTGCTAGCTTGGATTTTAAAAAGCCCAATAAAGTGTGATAGATCAGGTAAAAGCACAATTAAGTGCCCTGACTAAGATAAAATAAAAATGTTCTAGTTCATATAAAAAGCATATCAAAGTTTGCTAGTTTAGATAAAAACATGTGCTATTTTAGGTTGTAAAAGGCAAACCAAAGTGAGCTAGCTTAAATAAAAGGTGGGCTTGGTAAGATTTAAAAAAAAAAGAAGGAAAAGATGTACCAGTTTAGGTAAAAAGCCCAATAAAGTGGGATAGATCAGGTAAAAGCACAGTTAAGTGCCCTGACTAAGATAAAATAAAAATGTTCTACTTTATATTAAAAGCATATCAAAGTTTGTCATCTTAGGTGAAAAAAGAAAGCGCATCCCTTGGAATTTTTTTTTATGCAATCCAGGATAAAATTAGTAATACATTTCAAGAAGACCTCTGGTTTGTGTGTCTACCATGGTGTCTATGTTTAGCCGAGGGAAGCCAGTAATTGTAAGACAGTAATCCAGGAAAATTATATTTTCATTTGATATTTTATTACAAGGTCAGTTTTAATCAAATCCACTATAGTTATCTTTAGTTAACTTTAACCATCTTGTTTTTAAACTTAGGCAAGCACTTCTTGAAAACTCGCCATGACCACTGACCATTTCTAATACCCAACTTGAACTTTACGGAGAAATTCTCATGTGCTGTAGCACGAGAACACTGAGAAAATCATGTCTGTGGACATGAATGAATCAATTCAATTTATGTTACCAATTTATGAGACTCCATTGTAAAGGTGGAGAAAAGAAAGAATAGAAGGGCAACCAAACATGAAACATAGAGAAGTACATTTTCAAAGTAAGGCTAGAACCATGGCAACCATATTGGAGGCAGAGGTTAAGCCTCCTGGATCCTTTCTTAATTTTTTTGTCTTGCTGCCTTTTCACTGCATGTTTAGAGTAATTGTTCTATGTGTACACTTTTTTACAGTTACAGACAGGCTCTATTCCTCATTTGAAACACTTCAAAACTATTTACAAAACATACAATGAAAAAACTTAAAGAGGAATCTGGCTTAACTGATGCTCAGTTTGAGCGGCTGTGGCTCAGTGGTTAGAGTCGGTCGTCCAATAACCGGAAGGTTGGCGGTTCGATTCCCACTCTCACCACTTGGAAAAAAGATTGGTGGAACTGATAGCTGGAGGGGTGTCAGTCCACCTCCTTGTCACAGCTGAGGTGCCCTTGAGCAAGGCACTGACCCCCATGCTCCCCGGGCGCCTTCTGGCTGCTTCATGGCTGCCCACCGCTCCAGGTTGGCATCTGTCTCTGATTGTGTGACCCTGTGCATGTGCATGTGTGTCAAACAGGTGCCAACCTGGATGGGTTAAAAGCGGAGGACAAATTTCGTGTGTACATATGTATGCATGACAATAAATCTGAAAAAATAAATAAATAAATAAATGAAATAATACAAAAACCCTTTCTCTACAGACATGGGTGTTTAAAAGTAGGAGTGTATAAAAATATTGATTTGCTACCGTTTCCAATATTTTTAAGAACGTCCCCACCTCCAATTTTTTTCTTTGTAAGATAACGGAGAATATCAGAGCCATGGAAGACAATCTGTCTATCTACCTCAACTGAGGGTCATTTACATTTACAGTTTTCAGCAAAATTACTGAGCAAGTTAATGGACTACAGAAAAAGCTGCTTTGAAATGTTTTCACAATTATCAATCTATCTATTTTGCTTATGGGACAAGTTACATTTCTAAGCAGATAAGTCAAAACACACTGCTAAATGTCACAAGTGTTTCTTCTTTTTTATTTTAAAATCTAATCATCCATGGATCAAAAATGCATTAAGAATATCCTTAATTCTTTTTAGGATTACCTATAGTTGAATTTGCATGTACATTATACAGTATCTAGGGTATTATTGGTGTTAAAATATTTCATAAGCTTTCAGTTTTTAAAAAGAAAATGTACCTGGTTATTAAAGGCTTCTACATCAGTACAGTCCAGCAGTTGCTGTACAATTTAAAACAGAAACTTTTTCAAATGTACACTTGTACAAAATTTAAAGCAAAACTATTTAGTTGAGAGGACACTATGGGTGAATAGGGTGATATTTTAAGTCATTTATATCATCATGAAACTTTCTCTATCAGCTACTTTGATTGAGACAACTATTTTTTTCTGCTAGTAGTATGCTAAAATGTTATCTTTCCAAACACAATTGGAGCATTAATAAATTAAAAAAGTGTACTAATTTGCATACATGTTCATTTAGTACACAAGATTTAGTAAAAATAAACATTAGTAACATTAACATTTAGCAAAATAATAATGGAAATTTATTTTTGAGATGTTTTATTTACATTTTTTTAATAAGACCATATGCCCTAAAGAACTATTTATAATCACTCACTACAAGAGTCATGGTAGAGTTTTATTTCTAAATGAATAAACGGTTTCTTATTTCTGAACAATTAATTGTTGCAACAGAAATGTTGTGTTGCTGATGTGGTTTATATGACTTTGTGATTTGATCCAAGGTGCTGGAGATCTACTATTTGTCTGCTCCAAAGACTCAACAGCTGTTGGAGTGCAGGTCTGAGCTCCCTGGTGGTTTTGCCAGTAAAGGAAAGCAGTACATGGGCTGATGTCCTGCCTCCATCGCCACTCTGGATGGGAGAAACAGAATCTCATCTGGGAAGTAGAACACCCTCGTCGTAACCCACCAAGGCCTGTTCCTAGTAACCCAGAGATGCCTGTTGGCACGGCATGAAACACATAACTCTTGTATGGGAGTGGATTTGAGGTTTACAGCTTGGGCTCCTTACCCAATTAGGCTGGCCCATGGAGGCAAAGCAAAATAGGGTGAAGTTTTTACAATGCCACAGGGATCTTTAGAATGGATAGATCCATTTTGAAGTTTTCAGGGATTGCATGGGGCACAGGGTAGGCCGGGAATGTACAATTCCCAAGTCTCTTTTATCAGACGAGCCACTCTCTGTCTTCTGACATGTACAAGGACAGCACACTAAAAGGGTTATTTGGTTAAGTAAGTATGTAAAGACCTTCATAAAATAAGATCAGTCTATCCTTTAATGACGATATAATTTAGTGTTGCACAGACATTAATAAATAAAAAGAAAGGGAGACAGGGGAAAATCCCAAATGTTTATTTTCTTCTGACATAACAGAAAATTTTTACACAATTCCACTTAATTTCAGAGATGTGAGGTACAAAAACAAATGAAAAGCCAACATTATAATAAATAGCCAAGAAACAAGGGGAAAAGTTAATTTTTTTTTTTAAATGTAAATGATTGGTTAGAACAAAATGTGTTTAAGAAAATATTTTACAACTCATTCATTTGGATGCATCAAAACTACCTTGTACTGTTTGTATGATAGTCTGCACAGGTGCTGACTAACATACTGGGTGAATGTACACAGTTTAAATTAGTGCCAGGTAATAAAAAGAAAAGGCAATTAAAATATGTACATACACATAAACAGAAAACAATGAGACTTCACTGCCAAGGTTTGCAGGCTCTGTTTCTGTTAAGGGTTAGGGGGGGCCAACGGAGTCAGGGGGGCTTACGGTAAAATGAGGATGATAATGAATGTCTGTTCACATACATGCGATTTCAATGAGCATCACCAACGGTCATGCCACAACCAAGAGCAAAACTAAAACACGTAAAATGTCATATGTCATAAGTTTCTAATAAACTTATCATTAAAAAGCTCCCGAAAAGAAAGAATGACAATGAAGAAAAAACAGAAAATCCCATGAAATGTGACATAAACAAATGAGAGCAGTGAATGTTCAGCACATCACAGCCAGTTGCAACTTTTTTAAGTGTTTGTACACATGAGAACCCAAACCCTACTGAGGGCTGTTGGCGATTGCTTTGAGAATCTCACAGGTGTTCTTCGAGATGACCTCTTTTAGTTTTCTTACCCGACGAGGACTAGAAGTGCCCACATAGCTTTCAGTATGAAGAACAGCCATGCCGTCATTGACATTGCCCATGATGATGACCTGGCCGTCTGAAGCCGCACCCGTGATGTTCGGGCACGGGCAGTTCCAGTCAATGTTGAGAAAAGTGACCTCCAGAGGCTCCTTGCCAAAGAAGCGTAGACCCATCTTCTCATCTTTGAGGATCTCCTCTACAGTCACGAGGGCGTGGCCTGAGTCCTTCTCCTGCGTTAGCTCCGTCATGCGACCCATGATGACAAAGTCACTCCGACAGAAGCTTGTGACCATCTTTCCTTTTGGCTTGCAGGCCTTGCAGCTGTGGTTTTTCGGGAAAGGGCACATCTCCTCACAAGCTTCTTTAGATTCAAAGTTGTTTTCGTTGCCCTCGCAGCCTCCGTAAATGAAGGACTGACACTCCAGCAGGGTATTGCTGTAGGCCCACCGTGGCTCATATGCCTTACAGGGGCCCTGCAGGCTGGGGAGCCCACAGGGGCTAGACAGCTCTGGACCGCAGCACTGCATGCAACCATCATATGTCTCAAACACCTTCATGGGCTGCTGGCCGTTGTTGCTGTGGCAGTGTGTGAAAGGGAAGCAGTTGTTGGTCTTGGGCTCGTAGTACCAGCTGACTTTTTCCTGCTGGCCTCCACAATCCTCCGTGCTATCAGGGGGCTTCACACATTCTTCAGGCAAGCAGCGGGTCAGGTTTTTGGTCCCAGGGGTGTTGCGGACCTCTGTAGACAGCACAGTGAGGGGGTGGTTGGCCTGCACTGAGCCAGATGGGTTCTGAGCCGTGCATGTATAGACACCAGAATCTTGCGGCTGAGCGTTGTAGATGACCAGCTGACCGATGTTAGTAACCACCATGTTGCCCCACACATGATTAGGCCTCATGACCACTCTTTCATTCCCATCTGGCACCTGCTTCTCCCACATGATCTGAGGCCGAGGTTGACCCGTGACATCACACGGAAAGCTGGCTGTGTCACCCACACTTATAGTGTGTTGAGTGGGACTACTGATCAGAACAGGCGGCTGAGGCTCAGTGTTAGGTGGGATGGTGGCCGTAAGGGGAGCAGTGGTAGGACGAAGAGTGGTCACCTGGGGAAGTGAGGGATTTGTGTTGGGCCAGGTGAGGTGGATGCGACATGTGACAACAGAGAGGGTGATGCCTTTAGAGCATGCCTCCGCATCCATGTAGCACTTGTTGTAGTAAACCATGCCATCTGAGGCACAGGTGAAGTGTGGCTCCCTCTCACAGCGGTCCCGACATTTGCACACTGGCTGGCCGTCCCAGATCTCGCACTCGGAACCCTGCTGGATGCACATAAAACTGGCACAGGTTGCTTCCTTGGGCATTCCCACGGGGCCCTTGTTTCCATCTACGTAACGGGCAGCCACACAACTGTGATTCCCACATACATTCTGACAACACTTCTCAAAGGACTCACACTCCTGCAAGAGGTGAAAAGAGAAATTTCAGAGGCATTTGCTCACAGCAAGCAGCAATAAACTGCTGCACACACTCAGAGACACACCAAAAGTGAACATTTTACACATACAAAATGTTATCTCTGCATGCAAGTACCTCCTTCAAACTGTAAACAGGCAAACAACTTTATATTACCTGATCAGATTCACATTCTCGTGTGCACGTGCTCATGGCATCCACCCACAAGTTGGGGTTCATGTCATTGGGGCAGATGCCCGCGTGTGAATAGGTGACATGGCGCAAAACCGCGACACTCAGCTCCATCCACACTGACGCGCACGCCAGGAGCCAGGTCCACCGTGGAAACAGCATCCACCGCATCTCCAGAGCGGAGCGCAAGTCAACAAGTGGCGAGGGTTAGAAATATATTCGTGCGTCTTTAAACCCGCGGAGACCGAATTCCACTCGAAATGAACGTAAGAGGGAAAATTCAAAAGCGCATCACACGTGCCCGAGTCTGCGAGTCAGCCTGATGTGTGTCAGCTGATAAAGCCAGTTCAGCTGCAGCGATGATGCTCTATTTATACTACCAATGTGCAGCCATCACCGTCAACAAGACTCGCCAAGTACCGAAACTCGTAATATGACAATTATGAGCTGCTCCTCAGATGTTGGAAGAAGCTTTTTAATAAGTCAGTGCTGCGCTTTGTGTTGGGCTGGCGGGGCACCTGCCTGTTAAAAGGATTGCTGGTAACCCCATTTAACCCTTTGCGGTCTGTAGCGGCGCCAGGACGCACAGCGCGCCAAGACGCACGGAGAGAAGAGTCTCAGAAGGGAATTTGTTGCTTTGAGAATATTTAATGATTGCAAAAATTAAAAACACATGTTCAGTTTACACAGTCAGAAGGGTTGAAAACTGCTGGTTTTGATCAGAAATTATGCTGTATGAATGTTAACTGTATTCTGGATTAACAGACAATGAAGATGTGCTGTTTTATGTCTACTTATGTATCTGGATAAGTGAACTATAATATGTTTACATAGACTACCTGATGAACTTTTCAGGACAAAATTTAAGTTTAAAAGACATGAGAAAGGATGACGTTTTATGTTAATAATTTCAACATATTTGTTCCTGCAGCAAACCTCAGACTTAACACTTCAGGTGTTAAAAGGATCTTTTTTTTTAGGTGCCTTTGAGAAGTTTAGGATCTAAATTCTTTCAAACACAACGTTCTTTAGGAGAAAACAGACAACCAAGAGGATATTTGCTCTTTTACACTTCATTAATCTTCAATAATGTCAACAAAAATATATTCAGCAATAATGAAGAGTAGTTCATTAAACAAATAAAAGTTATATCATTAGGCTACAATATTAAATGCATCCCATTTTCTTCAGGTTTGACACTATGAACTCTTTTGTCTTTTTAAGTTGGTACATAATTGAGGCAACAATTAAAATCCAATTGTGTGTCCGTGGATGTTTTGAAGAAGGTGCAGAAATACTAAGGGAGCTGTTAGTAAGCAATACTGCTGTAGACTTTTTGATTTGTGTAAAGTGGGTTTGACTTGCTCAAAAATTAAAAAAAAAAAAAAAAAAAAAAGCCGAAGCGCACACATTGCATGATGTGTAGGATTTTGTGTTTCTCATCAGCATTTATCACTGGACTTTACTGCGTCTTCGTTCACAGGATTAGTTGTGTTTGTGTGGATTTGTGGAAATTTACAGACTGCTTCTCTGAAACAGAAACTTCAGAAAACCTGATCTAAAGCAGCTGCAAATATAGTCAGCGGCACATGATAATGACAAGAAAACAGCTTATCTCCATCATTGTAACAGTTTATCACCCAACACAACCAAACTATTAATTTAAGAATGCATGAGGGTTTGGCTTCACATCAGGACTTAAAATAGCAATCATTACTCTGGCTTTGAAGGCACTCCTTTACAAATCAGACTTGTGAGCCAGCAGGGGTGAGATGAGGACAGTACAAATGAAAAAAAAGAAGAAAAAGAAACACTTTGAAGAGCAGGAGACGTGCTCAACGGCGGGCATGAGTGTTGGCGCGGTGTTAATGAATGAAGGTGTTATTACAATTTGCACAGCTCATTCCTTTTCTGTGTAAACTACTTTGAATGGTTTCCTCCACAGTTCAGATGAGGACAGGGGAGCTATTAGACCGCCTTCCAGTGCAATAACTGTGGACTCATGCTGTGTCAAAGTCTGTGAGTGTGTGCGGGAGATTGTTTGTTGTTGATGCAGATGTGCTGATCTTTCTGTGTACATGTGTGTATGTGTGTTTATTTGCATGTATGTGTGTGTGTGTGTGTGTGTGTGTGTGTGTGTGTGTGTGTGTGTGTGTGTGTGTGTGTGCGTGATGAGCAAATGAATAAAGCCTTGTTTATCTGGAACTTGCAGAGCAGCAGGTGTCAATCCTGTAAGAGGGATTATATTTGTTCTGTTTTACTGCTAATGACAAACAACTTTGCGTATTATGCATGTATGATTAACTGTATCACCATATCTTAACAGCCATTAATTGTATGTGTGTGTGTGTGTGTGTGTGTGTGTGTGTGTGTGTGTGTCCACGCGTGTGTGTGCTCTCATTTGTGGTCAACCAATGTACGGCAAAAACCATTGTTATATTTATAGTTTCCAGCAAAATGATCAAATGGAATTTTGCTATTGACTGTTCTGTTGGAACAAAATGTGTGTTACACAAAATAAAGTATCCATTCATATCCGCAGGACATGAAGTCTGCTCCTGTTATGAAATGAAACCCTTCATGCAGAGATGGAATTAATAAACTTCTGTCAAATCTAGTGAGGATGGATACATCTTGGGGCTACAAATAGGCTTACACAGGAAATAATAGGCTTATTATGTGGGATCGAATGAAAGCACCCCACAAGATGAGCACAAAGTCACTGACTGACATGCCTTCAGGTAATAGGTTATTTGAGGATTCAAGTTTCGATACTGGTTAGACCGCACTATAAATCACAACACGCATGAGTTTGATGAGGTATTTACAGGGGTTGGACTAAAGAAGAAAACTGGACATTTTGAGGTATATATTTCCCGCAATGTTTGGACATAAACAAGAATCCACCCCAGTCTCACCAGAAAATGTGAAATTGGTATGTTTGTCCACATGTCCAAAGTGTGGTAAAGTCACAAATAATGGTTAAAAATTGTGGCAGCAAGTCCTGCAAGGTACTGTTTTCTTAACTCTGCTTTTGCTAGATTTCTGACCAATACTGCCCACTCCCAAAAGATTTGTACGAGTCCCGTGGAACTCTTGGAATCCATAGCAGCAACAAAGGGCACCTTTTCATTCCATGCATGAAGCCAAAATCAAAATCACGAAGTTTTGCTAGTTTACGAAATCAAGGAAGTAACTGCAATCAATAAACACAGGGGTAAAAGCAAATACAAGGTAAACTGAACAATTTCCATTATCATTTTCTTCACTGCCATGTGCAGCAACAGAGGACAGCTACCTGAACTTTACTCCTGCAAAACTTTATTGTCTTGTTGACAGCACTACAATTTCACTTTGAACAACATTGGACAATGTTGCTCATCTGAAAATGAAGGTAATCGGTCAGAAGAGGCTGGCTCCTTGGTATAATTCACAGCTTGGTCCTTTAAAACAGACTGAAGAAGTTAGAAGAGTCTCAATTAATCTGGAAAGATGGTCTAATAACATAGGAAAGCCCTTCGTAAAGCTTGAACTGCTTCCCAGGTTTGTTTTCAGCACTGTAGCCAGGCTGACGAAGAGCCATGTTTTCCTTCAGTAGTAATGATTTCACAAAGCTCCTTCACCAATAAAATTGTTTCGATTAGAGAGAACATTCATAGAATCCTCCCCACCTCTGTGACTGATGTATCATCAAGTACATCAGCTTTAGAAGTATCTTTAGAACCGGATTTGTATTTAGGCTGTTTCTGTCCAGTCGATCTCTCTGAGCTAACAACAGCAATAGTCTCAACCATCAAGTTGTGTTTATTCATGTTTAATCGTCCTACAATCGCTGGTTGTCTAAATGGTGTCCAGCAAACAACGTGGGCTACATAGATAATTGGCAATCTTTCTGGAGAAAACCTGGTCTGATGAGGAGAGACGGCATCCATCCCACTTTGGAAGGAGCTGCTCTCATTTCTTAGCCTAGCAAGCCAGACCCCTACAGCAAAAAGCTGCACAGGGGTCTAGTGACGCTGGATAGCAGTGTGGGCGGGATAAACGGTTGTCTGTTAAGTTGCCTCTGCACTCAACGCCACATAATAAGATGGCGCAACAACCAATCATAGCGATGAAGAAGGATTACATAGTCAGCGCGACGGACCAACGGAGCAAGCTGGTAAATTAAACTTTTACCGTACCCGGTGGGCAAAACTCAGAAAACGTCCTTTTTTAAAAAAAAAAAAACTTAAGTGCAGTTATCTGTTCGTCTTGCAAAGAAAACTGTATATTTAAATCTTCTAGAGTCGCTGCCAAAGCCAAATGGAAAGACTGTTCGCTGGGCGCAGCCATTGTTTACCTCTCTCTGGAACTACACACTGAAACGTCGCACCTCTGTCGTCACTAGGTAGCCCGGCCTCCGACCCCGCTCCTCACGATTTGATTGGCCCGATCAAGTTTCGATTTTCAGCCTCGCAAAACGACCACAAGTGACTAGACTGCGCCCGGGAGCAAATTCAATTTGTGGTCGCTAGGGGCGTCTAGATTTCTAGGCTAATAATAATAATGATGGATTTTATTTATAATGCACTTTACATTCTTCCGAACCTCAAAGTGCTACAGAATATGAAAGACAAATTAAAACAAAAAAGCAAGAAAACAAATATCAACTAAGGAAATAGAAATCAAGAAATTATTCAAACGTGAGGACAAGTAAAACCAAAGCAATCAAGGAAAGGCTTTACTAAAAAGGTAGGTCTTAAAGGATAAGATCGGTTTTTTGACATTGGGCCCTTGATTTCACATTATAACATGATGTTCTACTCACCCCTGCTTGTTGTTGAACATTTGGAGCTGTTCCGAAGATATTCGCGAGGCGTCTGGCTGCTCTCTTGAGATATTCGGCCATGAAACGGTTTCCTATGGGCAAGCTTATACAGGCACAAACTATGCTGTTTATAATTTATTAATTACTCTACACTAGCACTGATAACGTGGAGGTGCGTCGCTTACTTAAAAAAATCCGGGTTATTGTAATTTTGATTTTTTTTGTCGTAAAGTGGGTGTTACTGACGTCCTCATCGTGCTACTACCACAGACAGCCCACAGACCTGCTGCCTATTTATTCATTCGGCTAAAATTCAAAATTAGTAACCCGGATTTTTTTAAGTAAGCGACGCACCTCCACGTTATCAGTGCTAGTGTACAGTAATTAATAAATTATAAACAGCATAGTTTGTGCCTGTATAAGCTTGCCCATAGGAAACCGTTTCATGGCCGAATATCTCAAGAGAGCAGCTAGACGCCTCGCGAATATCTTCGGAACAGCTCCAAATGTTCAACAACAAGCAGGGGTGAGTAGAACATCATGTTATAATGTGAAATCAAGGGCCCAATGTCAAAAAACCGGTCTTATCCTTTAAGACCTCTTTTAAAAATGTCAATTGACTGTGGTGCTCTGAGGTGTAAAGGAAGAGCATTCCACAGCTCAGGGGCAACCGAGCAAAAGGCCCGGTCGCCCATAGTTCGTAGCTTAGCCCTGACAGGTTTGAGGAGGTTGGTGTTTGAAGAGCGGAGGTTGCGTGTTGATGGTTGAAGGGAGATTAGTTCCTTGAGGTAGGAGGGGGCGTTGCCATGGATGCACTGATGGGTTAGCAGGGAAATCTTGTATTCGGTCCGGGATACGATGGGAAGCCAGTGGAGTGATTTGAGTATGGGTGTGATGGGTTCTCACTTACGCACTCTCATCAGGATCCTGGCGGCGCTGTTTTGGATGTATTGGAGCTTTTTCAGGCTCTTGCCAGGGATCCTGATGAGAAGTGCGTTGCAGTAGTCCAGCCTGGAGGAGACAAACACGTGGACGAGGTTTTCAGAGTCAGCAATGGTGAGTGAGGGGCGGAGTTTCGAGATATTTCTGAGGTGGAAGAAGGAGGTTTTGTAAATGTGGTTGATGTGGGCTTCGAAGTTTAGCTGAGGGTCCATTTTTACTCCGAGGTTTGTGACAACTTGTGAAAGTGGAATGTCCTGTCCAGAGAAAGTGATGCTGGTTATGGGAGATGTGTGTAGATGGTGTGGGGTGCCAATTTGCATGATATCCGTTTTGTAACTGTTGAGCTGCATGAAGTTTGTACTCATCCACGCCTTGGTCTCTTCCAGGCATGTAGTGAGATTGGATAGCGGTGTTGGAGATGATGCAGGGGGGTTGGTTTTGATGTAGAGCTGCGTGTCATTAGCATAGCAGTGGTAGTTGATTCCATGTCTGCTGATGACACGGCCGAGGGGTAGCAGGTACAGGGTGAATAGGAGGGGGCCCAGGACGGATCCCTGGGGCACACCAGAGGTGACAGGCTGGGTGTGTGATTTAGACCCTCCCAGGGAAACGTATTCTGTCCGGCCGGAGATGTAGGAAGTGAGCCATTTGAGAGCAGTGTTATTGATGCCGATGGAGTGAAGTCGGGTGAGTAATATGTTGTGGTCTATGGTGTCAAACACAGCCGTGAGGTCCAGGAGGATCAGCAGAGAGGGGGAGCCTGCATCTGCCGCCATCAGAAGGTCATTTGTAACCCTGACCAGGGCGGTTTCCGTGCTGTGGGCGGATCGAAAGCCTGATTGAAATTTTTCACTAAGGTTATTGTGGTTGAGGTGGTTTTGGAGCTGAATAGACACTATTTTCTCAAGGATTTTGGAAATGAATGGGAGGTTTGAGATGTCTGGGTCGAGGGAGGGTTTTTTAAGCAGGGGAGTGAGAATGGCAGTCTTTTGGGTTGATGGAATGTGGCCGGTCTGGAGGGAGAAGTTGATGATGTTAGTGATCAGAGGACTTATGGCGCAGATGTTGTCTTTGATTATGGTGGTGGGGAGGGGGTCCAGGGCGCAGGTAGAGGGCTTCATCCCCCTGACAGTGTCCTCGATCTCTTGCTGTGTGGTGTTGGTGAAGCAAGAGAGGGGGAGAGAGATCACAGGCAGTGGGGTGGCAGCTGCGGCAGGTGGAGTAACGGGACCGGAAAGGAGAGAACGGATGTTGTTTACTTTGGATCTGAAGAAGTCCACCCAATCAATTAACACAAAAGGAGCAAATCCTCTTGTGCAAAAAAAAATTAAAACAAAAACTTTAACTGAACAAAAACATCAAACTATTAAATGTGGTTTGCTGAATATCAGATCTCTCCTTTCGAAGTCTCTGTTAGTGAATGAGTTGATGTGTGATCATCATATTGATATATTTTGTCTTACAGAAACCTGGCTGCAGGTTGCTTCTGTCGTGTTTTATTTGACATTTTGTACTGGATGTTCGTTGATATTACTCCACCACCGCTAAGAAAATAGTGCGAGCATGAACGAGCTGCCAAATAAAACACAACAGAAGCAACTGTTCGCAACGAAATTTGATATGGATTACCAGTGCACACCAGTAACCCCTCCGGTGAGTTGATGATTTTGAAAACGGACGTTTATGGTGCTTTTACGGACCTTTTTGTACATGCACATGACTTGCCATTCTGAAGCAGGTTGAGAAGAATCAAAATTAGGCAAATACCGGAGACAGCAGTAAACATCAAAAAAGCGGTGAGGGGGGTTCTAAAACATTGCAGACAACTCATAAAAGAGGCTTAATGTTGAAAATACCGCAGTTCCCCTTTAAGCTGCTATAGGCCTAGACTGCTGGGGGGCCTCATCTGTCACACCTTTCCTCACTTTACTCTCTTTATGTATATGTGACATTATTGTGGTCATTAACTCGTGTTTCCCTGTTCCAACAGATGTCCTTTCAATGGTGTTACAGTGCCCCCCCCCCTTCTGTCTTCTCAAACCCCAGCTGGTCGAGGCGGATGGCCACCCTTCCTGGTTCTGGTTCTGCCAGAGGTTTCTTCCTGTTAAAAGAGAGTCGTTTCTCTCCACAGTCGCTCAGGACGGGAGATTGGACTGAAGACAAAGTTTCAGTGCAATCTGTTGGTTTCCTTAGCTAGGAAATAGTTTTTGAATTGGCTCTATATGAACGAATTGGATTATTTTGTAAATAATTATGATTACAATGAATTGAATTCCAATTGGCTTGAATTGGACTTTATTATCTAAGTGCCTTGAGATGACATTTGTTGTATTTGGCGCTATATAAATAAAAATTAATTTAATTGAATTTTTGATAAAGCTTATAGTTAGGGATGGCTCAGGTGATCCTGAAACATCCCATAATTAAGCTGCTATAGGCCTAGACTGCTGGAGGGCCTCATCTGTCACACCTTTTCTCCCTTTACTCTCTTTTAATTTCTCATATGACATTATGTACATTTTGCATTGTTGTTGTCAGTAACTTGTGTTCCCCTGTTCCAACAGGTAACCTTTGAATGGTGTTACAGTGTTTGTTGTCCCCTCTACCTGGTTCTGGTTCTGCCAGAGGTTTCTTCCTGTTCAAAGGGAGTCGTTTCTTTCCACAGTCGCCTCAGGCACGCTCAGGCCGGGAGATTGGATCGAAGAGAAGTTTCGGTGCAATCGGTTGGTTTCCTTTAGTTTTTCAAAAAATAGTTTTTGAATTGGCTCTAGTGAATTGGATTTTATTGGATTATGATTATAATGAATTGGACTCTAATTGGCTTGAATTGGATTGTATTATTGAAGTGCCTTGAGACGACAATTGTTGTTATTTGGCGCAAAATAAATAAAACTGAATTGAATTGGAACTGGATGGTTTCTGGGCAGTCAACTTGAAGTAATGTGAACTGAACTTCTGTGTTTTCAATATACTGAAGGGCAATTTGTTTAGTTGTCAAATGCCTACATCTACAGTGGGGACAGCCTACATATCAAAGAGCTAATGAGCAGGAAATAAGTGGCACATAGAGGTAGAAAGGCTAAGCAAGAACCTGTATTAAGGTTTAAAATACTGGATATTAGAATTTTAATGAGTCCAACAACACTCACAGCTAAACACAAATGATCAATTTCAGAGGATTAACTGATGCCAAAAGCTGCTGCTGTTACTATTTGCACTGGCCATTTCTCATAAGGAAAGGAACAAGCGAATACGACAGGTCTGGATCACTCGTAAATTCTGTTCGTACCTGAAAGAAAACGTAAAATACGAAAAGATTGGTGAATGCGCAAATTCTCTTAAATCACTCGTACGCACGAGTTAAGTTTTTACGAACTGTTGTTGCATGAGGCCCATTGAAAGCTTTTGCTCTGCAGATAATAAGACAGATGGTCAAATATGAATCGAACATTTGCAGGTCTGTCCCAACGTCTCAGAATCAGCGTTGTACAAAAGACTTCAAGTTCATTTGAAAAAAGTAACTACTGGAAGATTTTGTCACAGATTTCTTTACCTCTGTTGGCTCTTTGATTTGCTTCAATAACTGACAAACGTTAGTCACCAAAAGGACATGTTTCTTTCAGACTAATGCTTGTTGTTAGATGCCTCAGCGTGGAAACAGACTTCCTACAGCAGAATGACCTTTAAGGAACTTTAAGGACTTTGTGTCAAAACCATCCACTAAACTAAAGAATTACCTTGATTTTACCACCTACTCGTATACTTCATTTCATTCAACAGAAGGCTTTTTAAAGAAACAGCTGCTCATGCAGGTGGTGCAGCTGCTGCTCATCAACTCTGACTGGGTCTCTACTCAGAAGAGTCCGTGCTGAATGAAATTCAAACCAATCAGATTATCACACGTGTAATCATATGTTTCACTGGATTTCATTTGTGTCTACGTTCAAGAGCAAGTCTGATAATAAAGGTGTTCTCACATTAGGTTCAAACATTGAGAAAAAGTTGGAGGAATTAGACGAACCACTGAACAGTATTCCTCCCCTTCACACAGCTGTGGATGCAATAAAGGCTGCAGCTAAGAGGAAGGCAGCTGCAAAAATGAACACGGCTAAACCTGTGGAATGGTGGACAGTGAATAAACCAAAGGCTGCGCTCAAATAAAAAGAAAGAACGAATTGCTGTTCTCAAGTTTGAATTTGGAACAGTTCTTTGTAAGATTGTGAACTTCAACCCTCTGCCTCGAGTTCTGTTACTGTAAAAGAATTGGGCTCTCCTCGTGGAAACTCGTTTTGGGTTTCAAATGTAAGAAATGTCCATTCATTTATGCATTGTACCTGTATCCATCCATCAGCTGCCACATCCAGCTGAGGGCGGTGAGTGCAGCAGCACGCCCCAGCTGACATTGGATAGGAGCCGGGGCACACTCAGGTCAGGTCGCCTGTCCATTCCGCAGCTAACAGCACAGCCAAGCAGCAGCATTTCTAACCTTAATACTTTTGGTTGGGACTTTGCCATTGGGCGACCTGGTATCTTTACTCTTCTCCTGCAACACATCCATAGCTCTTAGATCCAAGGACCAAGTCCAGAGTCCAGACTAAACATGGAGAAGCAGCATTTAGCTGTTATGCTGCAAACAAGTGGAACAAACTGCCAGTGGAGATTAAACTTTCACCAAATGGAGACATTTTTAAATCCAGGTTAAAAACATTTCTGTTCTCATGTGTCTATGCATGAAATCTGTACGATATCTTTGAACTTATCCAGACTGTTGCTTGTTTTTAAATTAATTTAAATGATTTTATTTGTTTCTCTTTATATTCTTTTATGTATCTTAATGCTTCTTCCACTCCCTGCTGCAATGCTTTTATTTTACGTAAAGCACTTTGAATTGTTTGTACATGAAATGTGCTATACAAATAAATTTGATTTGATAACCTTGGGCAGTGAAGAACAAATCTTACAGTGATGTCTGTCCAGCAGAGACTATTACAAACCTTCTCACTGAACACTCAATACAACTATAGTGCATTTCCCCAAAAAGTCAAACTTTTCCTATAACATATTGCACAACTTTGGCAGAAGAAGACCAGATACGTGTCACAGATACTGTATTGAGAAAGGCTCTGGAAAAAATTCTGAATGAAGTGTTGACAGAAAAACAAGGAGCGTCTTGCTTTGTCACTGTTTTGCTAAAGTTGTTTTCAATCTGGTTGGGGCGCCTGCAGCACAAACTGCCGGGGCAAGTCAGCAGACAGCCAGTGCCAAACCTGCCTGTCACTCCAAACACCTTTGCCCATAGGCAGGGGCATTACAGAGCAAGCCGGCGCTCTAATTCATTTCTGTTTTTTCAGTTGTGGCATGTCGGAGAGAAAGACAGGGTGTGCACATTAGAAGTAATTTGGGGAAAATATTGAGAAACGCTAACCGCAGTTTGTCTGTCTGTCTGTGTGTGTGTGTGGCGGGGGGGGGGGGGGGGGGGGGGGCAAGAGACATCTTGCTGAGAGGATCCAAAAGCTGCATTTAAGTACTGTTATGGTCTGTGTGTTCTATTGGATCACACTTACGGAAACACTTGGACGACGCAATTTTTTTTCTGTTTCCTTTCAGCTGTTGACCAAAACACATTTGACTGGATTTAAGATGAAGTGCAGATTCCCAGCTTTAATTCAAGGATGTTCGCATCTAATGCAGAATCCCCCCTTTTCAATGGCTTGAATGTATTTTGAAGTTAAACTCAAAAACTTTGCATTCAGGAGCCATTCCTGTGACCGCACACTTTTCAGCCAAAAAAGGAGCTCTTGGTGCAAATGAAACACGGCTGCAGAAACAAAGTCCATCACTGTGACAGTGGGACAGCAGTTGGGTGCAGACGCATCCAAATGCAGCAAAGCAGAAGGCGATACACTTCAACACTTGATAGTACAGATGGTTATTGACTCAAAAGAGGGTAAAGAGGTGGAATATTGTTCGGAGGCCTCGCCGGTCACCTGACCTCTGCTCCATTTCACTTCCTGAACACAAAACTAAAACTAAAAAGATCCACAGAAAGCAACTGATGCAGTAAAGTCCTAAAGATGTAGTAACAAAATGAACATTCTATTCGTGTGAATTTGAGCCCTGGAAAAAATGAAGTTCTACATACTGAGAAATCCTCAGTGAATTTGGACATGAAAAGTGGAGGTTAAAGTCTCTGCACTGGGAATCCACATCACTTAAGTAAGAGCAAGTTGAATATGTTTTGGTAAACAGCCAAAATAACAAATGTCACATTCGTGTCCAAGTTTTTCTGAACCTCACTGTATGTGTGTGAAGGAACCTTTGTGTGAATGTAAGTTCTAGTTCTAGAATGCGCTGCTGAGGGTGGCAGCACGTTGGAGTAGCTCTGTACCTCACATTGAGATTTTTCTTTTTTTCTAAATTTCATTCCTGTTATTTCTTGGAAGAAATTGCATTTTTTAGACAACTGTCCCTTCCTGCCTTGGATGCTGTGCAGCTGGATTAATTTTTCCCAATACTTTTGTATATTTTACTCTTTTGTCATGATGCATAACCATAGCAACAAGGTGGTTTACAACAGGGAGCAGCTGAATAACATTGGAAAAGCAGAAATAATTCGACAACTGAAGCCAGAAATCCCACTGGAATTGAAAAGGAGGCGTCGTGGATGCAGAGCAGGAGCAAAGAGGAAAGAAAGAAAGAAGAAGTTCAAACCATCTCTGCCATCCTGCATCATGGAAAATGTAAGATCGTTAGCTAACAAGTTGGATGAACTTCTAGCCTTGACAAGGACTCAGCAAGAATATCGGGAATGTAGCATTATGTGTTTTACTGAGACATGGCTGCAGGATCATATCCCCGACTCCAGCGTCTCTCTGCCGGGCTTCCTGACTGTACGCGCAGATCGAGATTTAAAGAGTAGCAAGAAAAGGAAAGGGGGTGGATTGGCAGTGCTTGTCAACAACAGATGGTGTCACCCAGGACATGTAACTGTGAAGAGTCGTCTCTGCAGTCCTGACATTGAACTATTGGCAGTGGGTTTTCGTCCATATTATTTGCCAAGAGAGTTCACCAGTGTTGTTTTGGTGGCTGTTTACATTCCACCCTCAGCTGTTGCCGACACTGCATGTGATGTCATCAGTTCCGTTGTTGCTAAGATACAGACTCAACACCCCAATTCTTTTGTGGCAATATCTGGTGATTTTAATCATGCCTCACTCTCTGTTACACTGCCAATTTTTCAACAGTTTGTCAGCTGCTCTACCAGAGAAAACAAGACATTGGATTTGTTTTACACAAATGTCAAGGATTCATACATTTCCAAATCAAGACCTCCCCTGGGTAAATCAGATCACAACCTTGTTTTTCTCTGTTCAGCATATAAACCCCTTGTCCAGAGACTACCTGTCACAAAAAGGACTGTTAGAAAGTGGTCACATGAAGCTGAAGAAGCCTTACAGGGTTGTTTTGATGCAACTGATTGGATTTCTCTTTGTATGCCACATGGAGAGGACATTAATGCCATGACTGAGTGTGTGACTGACTATATAAACTTCTGTGTGGACAACACCATCCCCACCAGAACAGTGAGATGCTTCCCTAATAACAAACCCTGGATCACCAGTGAGCTAAAGGAACTATTGAACAGGAAAAAAAGAGCCTTTAGGGAGCGAGACAGGGAGCTACTGAGGAGTATACAGAAGCAGCTCAAAGTCAAGATCAGAGAGCGCAAGGAGGTGTATAGAAAGAAGCTTGAGAGTAAACTGCAGAGGAACAATATCAGAGATGTGTGGTCAGGAATTAAGAAGATCACAGGCCTCAAGCAGAGGGAGGATCGGATGGATGGAAGTCTGGACAGAGCAAATGAGCTGAACACATTCAAAAAACTCCTCGGTGGCAAGGCCCCGGGGGTGGATGAGGTCCTTCCTGAGTTCCTCAAAGCTCTGGATGTTGTAGGGCTGTCTTGGTTGACACGCCTCTGCAGCATCGCGTGGACATCGGGGGCAGTGCCTCTGGACTGGCAGATCGGGGTGGTGGTCCCCCTCTTTAAAAAGGGGGACCGGAGGGTGTGTTCCAACTATAGGGGGATCACACTCCTCAGCCTCCCTGGTAAGGTCTTTTCGGGGGTACTGGAGAGGAGGATCCGCCGGATAGTCGAATCTCGGATTCAGGAGGTGCAGTGTGGTTTTCATCCTGGCCGTGGAACAGTGGACCAGCTCTATACCCTCCGCAGGATCCTGGAGGGAGCATGGGAGTTCGCCCAACCGGTCTACATGTGTTTTGTGGACTTGGAGAAGGCGTTCGACCGTGTCCCTCGGGGACTCTTGTGGGGGGTGCTCCGGGAGTATGGAGTGCCGGACTCCTTGATATGGGCTGTCCGGTCTCTGTATGACCGGTGTCAGAGTTTGGTCCGCATTGCCGGCAGTAAGTCGGACATGTTTCCTGTGAGGGTTGGACTCCGTCAGGGCTGCCCTTTGTCACCGATTCTGTTCATAATTTTTATGGACAGAATTTCTAGGCGTAGCCAGGGCGTTGAGGGGGTCCGGTTTGGCGACCTCAGAATCGGGTCTCTGCTTTTTGCGGACGATGTGGTTCTGTTGGCGTCGTCAGGCCGTGACCTCCAGCTCTCACTGGAGCGGTTCGCAGCCGAGTGTGAAGCGGCGGGGATGACCATCAGCACCTCCAAGTCTGAGACCATGGTCTTCGGCCGGAAAAGGGTGGAATGCTCTCTCCGGGTCGGGAATGAGATCCTTCCCCAAGTGGAGGAGTTCAAGTATCTCGGGGTCTTGTTCACGAGTGAGGGACGAATGGAACAGGAGATTGACAGACGGATCGGTGCGGCGTCTGCAGTGATGCGGGCTCTGCACCGGCCCGTCGTGGTGAAGAAGGAGCTGAGCCAGAAGGCCAAGCTCTCGATTTACCGGTCAATCTATGTTCCTACCCTCACCTATGGTCACGAGCTGTGAGTAGTGACCGAAAGAAAGAGATCGCGAATACAAGCGGCATAAATGAGTTTCCTCCGCAGGGTGTCTGGGCTCTCCCTTAGAGATAGGGTGAGAAGCTCGGTCATCCGGGAGGGGCTCGGAGTAGAACCGCTGCTCCTCCGCATTGAGAGGAGTCAGATGAGGTGGCTCGGGCATCTGGTTAGGATGCCTCCTGGACGCCTCCCCGGTGAGGTGTTACGGGCCCGTCCCACTGGGAGGAGGCCCCGGGGAAGACCCAGGACACGTTGGAGAGACTATGTTTCTCGGCTGGCCTGGGAACGCCTCGGGGTCCCCCCAGAAGAGCTGGAGGAAGTGGCCGGGGACAGGGACGTCTGGGTCTCTTTGCTTAAGCTGCTGCCCCCGCGACCCGATCCCCGGACCAGCGGAAGATAATGGATGGATGGATGGCATTCTTCAACAGGTTCAGTTCAGGAACAAGCTCACCATCCTCCCCTCCTGTTCCCACCCAAAGAGACACCCCACCCTCCTCTGACCCACAGCTTTCCTGTAACATCTCCACCTCCACCTCAGTCATGGATTCTTCTGCTTCCACTAGTTTGTCATCAACCCAATCAGGAGATGCTGCTGTCCCCTTTGCCTCCCCCTCCCACTTTTCTGTTTCTAGAAGTCAGGTGAAGAGGCAGTTGGAGAGACTGAACCGGAACAAGGCTGCAGGTCCAGATGGTGTCAGCCCCCGAGTCATGAAGGCCTGTGCAGAGCAGCTCTGTGGGATTCTGCAACACCTTTTCAACCTTAGCTTGACCCAAGAGAAGGTACCACTGTTGTGGAAGACATCCTGTCTGGTTCCGGTACCAAAGAAAACTCACCCTTCAGATGTCAATGACTACAGACCTGTTGCCCTGACATCCCACATCATGAAGGTCCTGGAGAGACTCCTGTTGACCCACCTGTGTAAGCAAACCAGCACATATCAGGACCCCCTGCAGTTTGCTTATCGCCATGGAGTTGGAGTTGAAGACGCTATCATACACCTGCTTCAACAAACCCACTGTCATCTGGATAAAGCAGGCAGCACTGTGAGGATCATGATCTTTGATTTCTCCAGTGCATTTAACACAATCCAGCCTGATCTGCTTTGTCTGAAACTCCAGAAGACTCAGGTGGAGGCCTCAACAATCACCTGGATTAATGACTACCTGACAAACAGACCACAGTTTGTCAGACTGAAGAATTGTGTGTCTAACCAGGTGATCAGCAGCACAGGAGCACCACAGGGGACTGTACTCTCACCATTCCTTTTCACTCTGTACACTTCAGACTTCCAGTACAAGTCAGACTCCTGTCATCTACAGAAATATTCAGATGACTCTGCAGTTGTCGGGTGTATCAGAGATGGACAAGAAGCTGAGTACAGAGAGCTGGTGGACCGCTTTGTGGCATGGTGTGGGAACAATCATCTCATCTTGAATGTTAACAAAACAAAGGAGATGATTGTAGATTTCAGGAGAAACGGGGTCAGATCAAACCCTGTTTCCATCATGGGAGAAGAAGTGGAGGTGGTTGAGGAAAATAAATACCTTGGTGTTCATGTGGACAACAGACTGGACTGGAGACACAACAGTGAAGCAATCTACAAGAAAGGACAGAGCAGACTGTACTTCTTGAGGAAGCTAAGGTCCTTCAAGGTTTGCAACAAGATGTTGCAGATCTTCTACAAGTCTGTTGTTGAGAGCGTCATTTCCTCTTGCGTCATCTGTTGGGGCAGCAGCATCAGAACCAGGGACCTAAAAAGACTCAACAACCTGATAAAGAAGGCTGGTTCTGTTCTGGGGACGACTGTGGAACCTCTGGAGACAATAATGCAAAGAAGGATTTTGCATAAAATCAAGAGAATTATGGACAACCCTGAACATCCTCTCCATGAGACTGTTATCAGAAAACAGAGTCTCTTCAGTCAAAGGCTTCTTCAGTTTGGATGCAAAACGGACCGCTACAGGAAATCTTTCCTGCCCACAGCCATCAGCATCTATAATAACTCCTTGATTTAATTGAGCTACATCAACATTTAATTTCCCTCTGGGATAAATAAAGTATTTTTGAATTGAATTGAATTTGAATTGAATTGAATTGAAGCAGTGCAGAAAGTATCCAACAGAGCCGTCACAATGAAGGATGTATTTGGACGTTAAACTCAAAAACTTTGCATTCAGGAGCCATTCCTGTGACCAACATATCACTGTGAGTCATATCACTGTTCATTACAGCACAATAAGGTCTCAGAACACACGTTTGAATTCACTAAGTCTTTAAGGGATCGGGCACAGCTCAGAGAATCCTTATGGCTTCTCTGACTGTGAGCACTCTCTAGTGGATACTCAGGGGAACTGCACACTGACTCACACGTACTGATCCTTTTCTCCTTGTAGCATTTTGCCAATTCCTGCTAGCTCACCGAGGTTAGTTCTGAAACTGCCAAATCACTACATGGATTTACCATGGTGAATATTTTTGGAGCTAAATCTAAGTTTAGTGTAAACCCTCCCCAGTCATGCTACATTACAGCAGGAACTGTCGGGCCTCAGTTAGACCTCGGGCATGCTGTCAGTCACGTCCATCTGTGATTTCCCCTCATTTCATGGTGAACTGTTTGGAAAACCAGACAGTTTGGCATTTTCCTGACTTTTACACTTAAATGAGTCAACTTGAGTAAAACTGGCTCCTTGAGCCTCTTTTCAAAAGACAGAATTTTTTTGTCACGTCGCTTAAATCCTAATCATGGAGTTGGTCCGTCCTAATTCTGACACTTTATTTTTGTATAAAGCTTTTTTTTTTCTTATTCTTTTGCATCTGTCATGTGTAATAATGCAAACAGGAAAGTTATTTACATGTTGGATCAGCTGATTGGGCTTTCCCATTGCCCAAGGAATGCCTGGAATATGACCCCAGATTCAGACAAAGAAGAGGAGACGTCCAGGATGAAGAGCAGAGAAAAAAAGGAGAGAAAGGAGGAGGGATGGCAGTGGTCGTTCACAGCAGATGGTGTAATCCTGGACGTGTTACTGAGAAGCAACATCTCTGCACCCTAACTGTTGTGGCTGTGACTTTCCGTACATGTCGTCTATCGAGTTCATCCCTGTAAGCGGCCGGCATCAGTCGAGTTGTTGCCGAGCGACAAAGAAAACAACCCAATCCAGTCTTTGCCACATTTACTCTCCAAAACTTTTGCCAACCGATTGTTATTTCCATTTAATTTATTTCATTTAGTATATTAATTTATTTAGTATATTCAGTTGGTTTTGCCTCGTAATTTAAACAACTCGAGTAGAACTTCCCTTTAGGGATGAATGAATGAATTATTGAATTGAACTGATAAAAAAAAACACACACTAGACGAAGAGAAAACGTGCTGGAGAAAGGGATCTGGAGACATGGTGGTGGAGCCACCATTGCTGTGGACATGAAACTCTATAGCACCGTAAATCAAAGTGGAAGAGCTCATCATTCGTTCGTCTGTCCTCTTTTGTTAATGATTAGTTCCAAACATGTCAAATGGGAGAGTTTAGGAGATTTATCTGCTTGAATGTAATTCCAGCAGCAGCAGAACCCTGTTGGTTTAATGTGTGATCTCAAACTGGACAGACGGAGGGAAATTTCTCAACACCTGATGATTATGAGTTATTGTTTTTCAGATTTATGCTCCTCCAGAGCCTCAGTGGATGTTACACAAGTCCTGTTGCTGTCGCCCTGATGATCATTCTTCTTCACATCTGAAGCTCTATTTCTTTAAAATTTCCCCCACTGGGGGACGAATAAAGTATTTTTCTCTTCTATTTTCTATTTCTATTCACACTCACCTGTGGAGCTGGACTGATTTTATCCCCAGTCAGCGATTTTAATCCAGGCCAGAGAGATGTCAGAAAGTTCATTTCAACCCATTCACACAAATACTGCTCGTATTTTTTTTCCTTTTTTTTTTTAATAAAAGGCATTGATTTTTTTTTCTTTTTCATATTTTGGTGATACAGAATTCAAGTTTTCATAGATTTGGTTCACAGAAGAATCACATATGTAACTGATAAACTTCCCTAGATGAGACAATTCTTTAAAAAGTAGCATAAATAATGGTACAGTACAAAAATAAGTGGGTTTTTATCACAAAGGTGGAGGTTGTTTTCTTATGAGGAAGGTACAGTGGCACAGCATTCTTTGTAGAAAATACAAAATAAAAAAAAGAAGTTCCTCTTTCTTTTTTAGTTGTTTTGCAGCAGACAGCCGATTAGAAAATGATACATTCACTGGCTTTCTTTATCCCACTGACAGAAGGCACTACAGCGCAGACTTGGATCGAGTAGCATTTGCATTGTTTTTTTCCTGTTTTTTTTTTCCTATTTAGATGCCAGAGAAGCAGGCGGAGACAGGACAGTAAGAAAAGGAGAGCATGTATCGACTGTACTGCCTGATGTGGCTTCTGACAAAACCTACAAGTGTTACCTGACCCAAGTCTGCAAGAGAGGTCAGGCTTCATTCCAAATGAGCAGGATGTGTCCTAAAAAAACCAAACAAACAAAAAATAATAATGAGTGCACATGAAAAACACCCCTCAGTTCGGCTGCCGAGTGTAGAACGCAGACTGAAGGAAAGCGAGCAGATCCTCCACCCTGGTCTGGACAAACAGGCGGCTCTACTGCGACAGTCCTGCATCTTTAGTCATGCTGTAGAAGATTCCTCTCTTTGAGATGAGGTTTGTGGGGGTATCAAACTCGGCTATCTGTCCCTTGTCCAACACCAGCACTCTGTGAGAGGAGAGAACAGAGAACGATTCATTCACAAAGCTTTTAAAACACAAAAACCCGGAGCAACTCCACACCATAATCACAGTGGGTGTGCAGTGTTTCTGTTGCAGTGATGCCAAAGTGATGCCACAGCACCATGAGGTGTTCAGATAATCGGTGTCAGGGTGTCGGAGAATCAATGATCTGTTAAAGAAAACACGTCCCTGCTACTAAATACTGAATACTAGGAATAAAATGAAGAGGATCAGTGGACAGGCTGAAAATGCTTTCTTTCAACTTATGGTAAACTTTTCTGGGAATGTCACACCAGGACGGGCCCCCAGAGGACGGACCCACACAGGACGGGCCCCCACAGGACGGGCCCACACAGGACGGGCCCACACAGGACGGGCCCCCACAGGACGGACCCCCACAGGACGGGCCCACAGAGGACGGGCCCACACAGGACGGGCCCACAGGACGGACCCACACAGGACGGGTCCACACAGGACGGACCCACACAGGACGGGCCCACACAGGACGGGCCCCCACAGGACGGGCCCCCACAGGACGGGTCCACACAGGACGGGCCCACAGAGGACGGGCCCACACAGGACGGGCCCCCACAGGACGGACCCCCACAGGACGGGCCCCCACAGGACGGGTCCACACAGGACGGGCCCACACAGGACGGGTCCACACAGGACGGGCCCACACAGGACGGGCCCACAGGACGGACCCACACAGGACGGGCCCCCACAGGACGGGCCCACAGAGGACGGGCCCCCACAGGACGGGCCCCCACAGGACGGGCCCCCACAGGACGGGCCCACACAGGACGGGTCCACACAGGACGGGCCCCCACAGGACGGGCCCACAGAGGACGGGCCCACAGAGGACGGGCCCACACAGGACGGGCCCACAGAGGACGGGCCCCCACAGGACTGGCCCACAGAGGACGGGCCCCCAGAGGACGGGCCCACACAGGACGGGCCCCCACAGGACGGGCCCACACAGGACGGGCCCACACAGGACGGGCCCCCACAGGACGGGCCCACAGAGGACTGGCCCCCACAGGACGGGCCCACAGAGGACTGGCCCCCACAGAGGACGGGCCCACAGAGGACGGGCCCCCAGAGGACGGGCCCACACAGGACGGGCCCCCACAGGACGGGCCCACACAGGACGGGCCCCCACAGGACGGGCCCACAGAGGACTGGCCCACACAGGACGGGCCCACACAGGACGGGCCCCCACAGGACGGGCCCACACAGAACGGGCCCACACAGAACGGGCCCACAGAGGACGGGCCCACAGAGGACGGGCCCCCAGAGGACGGGCCCACACAGGACGGGCCCACACAGGACGGGCCCCCACAGGACGGGCCCCCACAGGACGGGCCCACACAGAACGGGCCCACACAGAACGGGCCCACAGAGGACGGGCCCACAGAGGACGGGCCCACACAGGACGGGCCCACACAGGACGGGCCCCCACAGGACGGGCCCACACAGGACGGGCCCTGAGGCCTCAAACATAAAGACCACCTTAAGTGTTTCTATTATTCTGATTCCACTTCCTGTCTTCCAGTATCCTGCAGCTCACTTTGGTGCCGGCTCTGCTCTCAGCAGTCAGACTTTTATTCAGTTGGCAAAGATCAATGTTGACAACAAAGGTTTGGTGGTAGAGGAGGAGCAGGGTTTTATGTTTTTTACCTTGTTATGGGGCACCATAGATGCCACCTAATCTTTTTTATGTTCCCTCGCTGATGACAGTCATGGCCTGAGGTGAGGTGCTGACTCAAGGATGAACTGATTAGAATTTGGTGGTCAAAGGTAATTTCACAGAAATGTCCGATAGGAGACCGCTGGGATAGGCTCCAGCCCCCCCGCGACCCCACCGACGGATTAAGCGGGTATAGAAAATGGACGGATGTCTGATAGGATAAAAATGAAAAAGTGACCACATTTTATATCCACAAGATGAACTTCACACAGTGTGACACCATAATGTTCAGCAAGAACCCTTCTGGCCGTCACTTTGGCTATATTTTATATTATATGCACTTTGAATTACCTTGTGTACGAATTGTGCTCTATAAATAAAATTGCCTTGCCTATATTTAGTCAATTACATTTCACATATACACATTATTACTTATTTAAGAATGCCGAGGAAAGACATCAGCACTGATCTTAGAAAAGTCATTGTTGCTGTTTATCAATCTGGGAAGGGTTATGAGACCATTTCCAAAGTGGAAAACATTCAGACAGTTTACAATCATCCCAGGAGTTGATATCCCAGCAATGCTCAGATCCCAAACACAGCTGCAGATCTACAGCAGAATGTGTGAAGAAGAGAAGAGTCGAGGTGTTGCAATGGTCCAGTTAAAGTCCAGACCTCAGCCTGACTGAGATGCTGTGCTGGGACCTTCAGAGAGCTGTGCAATCCTTAATGATCCGAGGACACTGACATGAAGAGGCAACATTATTTTGTTCATTTTCTTATGTGCTGTTATCAGTTTGATGGATTTTCCCTTTGAGCTAATCATGAATATACTGCACATATCAAACCTTGTGTAGTCCATGATAGTGTTGAGTCTGTGTGCAATGGTGAAGACGGTGCAGTCTTCAAACTGAGTCCTTATGGTGGACTGGATGAGATCATCCGTCTCCAGGTCGATAGCAGCGGTAGCTTCATCCAGGATGAGAATCCTCGTCTTCCTCAGTAGAGCTCGAGCCAGGCACACCAGCTGCCTCTGACCCACACTGGAGAAAAAAACAAGGCTTTAAAAACAACCCTCCCAGGCAGCTTTCCTCACCCCCTTTGCTTCCTCTCTCCTGGACGCACCTGAGGTTCTCTCCTCCCTCTGAACACTCCAGCTCCAGCTTGGCCGGCTGGTTGCTGACAAACTTGTGCAGGTGAGAATGTTCCAGAGCTTTCCACACCTCTTCATCGTTATACTTCTCAAAAGGGTCCAGGTTCATCCTCAGCGTCCCAGAGAACAGCACGGGCTCCTGCGAGAGGGGCGGAGCTTTGAGAAAACTGACAGACGCAAACAGCCCAGAGCAGCGCCGGGCGGTTCATCTTCATGAAAGGTCAGCGCTGCAGCTTTTCAGTAAACTGATTTTTAGCTTACTTTTGATCTCTTCCCGAGATACTGAATTGGAAAACTGTCCCTCATTATTGCAGCTCTAGTTTTAGTTCTACGACCCCAATTCCCAAAAAGTTCTGACACTGTGTAAAACATTGATAAAAACAGAATACAAGGATTTGCAAATCTCGTATAAAAAGCCACAACAGAACATAGAAAACATATCAAATGTTGAGAGAGACATTTCAGCAGTGCTTGAAAAACATGAGCTCATCTGGAATTAGGTGGAAGTCTCAAAAAAGTTGCGACGGGGGGGCAACAAAAGTCGAGTAGGTGGTTCTGAAAAGAAACACGTTCCAGCTGGACTCAGTAACACGACTGAATAAAAGTCGAGTACCGCCCACCAGCACCAACAGGAAGCGTCGCCATGAATCCCGTATCTGACCGCAGGGAATCGGGGCTGTGATCAAGTTCCAGTTGTAGTCGTCAGATTTTAATTAAAAAGTTAAAAAAAAAAATTTTTTAAATCAATGTTTTTTTATTGTCTTTTTACAAGAGATATATATTCCCAAAGCAGCAGAACAACTATGAAGTTGTTACTGCAGACGGCCTAAACCTCCCGTCAGACTACGGTACAACGCAGGATGCTGACCAGTTTATGCCAGCAGGTGGCAGACTTGTACCATGAACTTCGACTTTTACCCACATAATTACTTTTACATAACAAATATACTCGTATTATACAATAAAATGTCTAACGTAAGAAGTTTTTTTAGCCACTCCTGAGTTTACACTCTTGTGGACGCCCACCACTTAAATCTGGGGACTTGCCTGAGGAGCAGCTATTTTTGTTAGTTAGTCGGTCAATTTCTCAGAATTCAATGTTGGATTTTTTTCAGGAGCTGTGAAGACGATGTTGAAAAGCGACGTCGGGTCACAGAGTACTGTGGCTGGTGTTTGGGGGGGGGGGTTCTAACAAAATTGCTAAGAAAATTACAGGCGTGTCTGTCTGAGGCAGAGTCTACTGGGAAGTAAAGATGTGCAGCGACTCAGCAATCGGCAAAAAAATTACATTAAACTTGAATGTTCAATCATCTGCAGAAACAGAACATCATAAAAAGATCCAGAGAGTCTGGAGACACCTCTGTGTGCACAGGAGCAGGGCTGAAAATCCGTATGGGATGCCTTCAGGCCCGCAGGCATTAAAAAGTGGGATTCTGACATGAAAATCCCTGCGTGGGCTCAGTCTGCGAGCACAGTTCAAGTAAGGCACAACGCTCCTCTTCCAAACGTCTCCTCAGTTCCCAGATGTTTACAGATGTTCCAACAGCATGGCTTCCAAGTGGAAGAGTTCAGGTGCTGCCATCACATTTAAGATGAGCTAACATTTTCCATGTTTTCTATGTCCCAATGTGAATAAAAGATCGGTTTAAAACCCTCCTGTACCTGTGGAATGATGGTGAGTTTGGACCTCAGGTCGTGCAGGCCGATCTCTGAGATCTTCACATCGTCGATGGTGATCTCTCCTGCAGCAGCTTCCAGCAGTCTGAAGAGGCAGAGCGTCATGGAGGACTTGCCGGCTCCCGTGCGACCCACAATGCCAATCTGCACAGAGCCACGCAGAACCGTTGTGAGCCCCCCAGCTGAACCCTTGTTGCTTACAATAAGAACAAAAAAAACCTCTTGGCACCTTCTCTCCTCCCTTGACGTTCAGCGTGATGTTCTTCAGGACGAGGTCCAGACCCTCGCGGTACCGAACGCTGTACTCGTGGAACTCCACGTTCCCCTCCATGGGCCATTCAGCGGGGGGCTTCTTGTCCTCCACGTCCCAGGGGGCCTGTGAGCAGAAACACATACTCTCTGAACAACTCGTCGGCCTGCTGGTCTTTTGTTTATCACTCGAAGAACTACAAGAGTTGGCCTCCTGAGTGACCGTGGTGCCAGACATCTTTTCACCTCTGGGGCATATTGGACGCTCCAAAGGAACGCTTTCACCAACAGTTTCAGAAGGTAATGTACTGAAATGGGCATACAATGTGACGCCTGCTGAAAACGTACATGCTGTGCAGTGCGGGGCTCGTCTTATGTAACATGGGCGCTCACGTTGGCTCCGGGTTATGTAACATTTCTGGATCTGGTTACAGTTTATAGGTCTTGTGTTGTTTGAGCTGATCTGTGGGGCGGTTTTATGGAGTGTGGGCAAATTCCTGCGTTTTCAGTGCAGCCCGGAGCCAACACCACTTTAACAGTAAATAGAGTGTTGGAAATGAGCAGAGATAGACACGTCCCACGTGGATGCTCATAGGCAGAATCAGGGGGACTACAACACTGGCAAAATATCCGACTTGTGGACCTGGGCATCAGGGTTACAAAAGCAGGTTAGAGGTGCGATTTAACCATCTGTCAATGATACACTTATGTGAACATATTTGGAGCAGACTTTAAACATGAAGGCAGAACAGACCTGTTATTGTTCCTCTAACATCTAACCATCATTCACAACCCGGACCAAACAAACGTTGCACATGTTTTTCTATCAAATGCAATAGCTGATGCATTTTCTACGTTTTCAACAGCCTTTCTGCCGCTCAGTGGCCAAGAGGCCGTAACTAAAGTCATCACCCCTTCTATACCTCTGCTGCTCAGTGGCCAAGAGGCTGTAACTACAGTCATCACCCCTTCTATACCTCTGCTGCTCAGTGGCCAAGAGGCCGTAACTACAGTCATCACCCCTTCTATACCTCTGCTGCTCAGTGGCCAAGAGGCTGTAACTACAGTCATCACCCCTTCTATACCTCTGCTGCTCAGTGGCCAAGAGGCTGTAACTACAGTCATCACCCCTTCTATACCTCTGCTGCTCAGGGTTGTTGGTTTCCAGGTGGAAGTAAATACGATGTAAAGGCTTAGTAAAGACAAAGAATGTGTCAAACTTACTGCTGGATTGTGTTATTTCTGTCTATAAATTGCAAAAACATATGTTTCCGGTTTATTTCGTGATATTTTTTTTACTTTTACACATCGACTGACAAACAGAGATCTCTTGTATCAGGAAAATGAATCCAACTTATTGGCTTTAACTCATTTAAGATGTGTTGCTTCTCCTTCCATTGTGTGTGTGTGTGTGTGTGTGTGTGTGTGTGTGTGTGTGTGTGTGTGTGTGTGTGTGTGTACGTGTAAGGCAGCCGGGTCAGCTGACACAGCAGAGAAAACGGAACAAAACATCCGGTGATTTTTCAGTGCACCCACAGAAAGCAAATGGTCCTGAGTTGGATCAAAGGCAGTGTGGTGAAGTGGTGAAGTTTAAAGAAGACGTTTCATCAGGAGAAAGAAACCCTGAGAACAGAGCTGGGCTCAGTCTGGTGATCATTTTGTTTGGTAGTCTGGAAAGAAGCTTGGGTCTGTTCTGAGAGAAACACTGGGACACAGGAACACACTGAGTGATGAATGAACATGGTCTCCATCTGGAATATGCTGCACAGCCTACCTCTGTCTTGGTCTCAGAGTATTCCTTCACTCTCTCCACTGCTACAATGTTGTTCTCCAGATCTGAAGTCATGCGCACCATCCAGTTCAGAGACATGGTCACCTGTAAGAACAATAATCTGTGAAGCCTCTCTGAACACCACGGCAACAGTGATACACATGAGACATAAAAGACTGAGACAGGACCACTGTAAGCGAGGGGTTAACTGCTTCCTGATCACATGACAGTTACCTGAAGAGCGTAGGACACCGACAAACCCACCAGGCCCGGGTTCAGACTCTCCTTTCCAGTCACGGCGAACAGGGCGGCGAACAACACGATGCAGTTTCCGATGAACTCGATACGCACTCCGAGCCACCTGAACGACAGCAGGGTCCAGTGAGAACAAGTTCCACGTCATGGGGGGACGCGAGGAACTCAGCCACTGATATTCATATGCAAGAGTATTCAAGTGCTGATTCACGTTTGTCTTGCTGATGGACGGGGCTCTGAGTGGCTGAAAGAGCTGTGCTTTGACTGGAGAAAAAGAAGAGCGAGCTGCGGTGTGCTGTCAGATAGCTGTTGCTTAGACGCGACTACATACGATGTGCAGTGGATGGAGTCTGAGTGTGTGTAGGTTTTGTGTTGAGTTTTCCTTTCCTTCCGCGTCTTTCAGCCTCTGTTCACAGCCACCAGCTCCGACAGGACTGCCAGCACACTGCTTCACTTCTCCATCACAACTACAACGGAGATGTGATGCTTCTCTCCTCGTAATGATCATCACCATCTGAGAAAGCTGAGCTCTCGTGTGACGGCTTTTCTTTCAATAGAACCTAAACTGGACTCGGTTTATATTGGTGATAATGATTTGACATGAGAGCAATTCAATTCAGTTTATATCATTTCCCTTTGGGGGATTATTAAACTGAATATATTTGTTTGTTTGCTCGTACAATTTGAAACTTTTGATTATTAGTCAGCCTAATCCAGTTCTAAGGTTTTACAGATCAGGACATTTAAAAAAAGTGCTTACCGGGTCTTAAAATGAGGCAAAAACAAGCTCAGATGAACAGTAACACATGACATATGGCACAGCATCATTTACTGAATAAAAACTAAGCCAAAAGACCGAAGCAGTGTCCAAAAAGTGACTTAATGCAGGTTTAGTATCGTGTTAAAACCACTTTTATCAGCAATTACTCAAAGTAATCATTTGCTGTGTGATGTTATCAGTCTCTAACTTCGTTGTGGAGTCATTTTAGTCCACTCTTCTTTTCAATGTTGCTTCAGTTAATTGAAGTTTGTGTGCGTTCATATACACGTTATTGCTATCAGGCTGAGGTCTGGACTTTGACTGGACCATTGCAACACCTCGACTCTTCTCTTCTTCACAAATTCTGCTGTAGATCTGCTGCTGTGTTTGGGATCTTTGTCCTGTTGATGAACCAGTTTCAGTCCAGCTTTAGCTGTCGGACAGACGGCCCCACATCTGACTCTAGAACACTTTTGGTATCCAGAGGAGTTGATGGACTCAATGACTGCAAGGTGCCCAGGTCCTGTGGCTGCAGAACAAGCCCAGATCATCAGCCCTCCACCACCGTGCTTGACAGCTGGTGTGAGGTGTTTGGTTTCCTCTTTCTTTAGTTTGTTCAGGTGCAGCTTTGCAACCCTAAGCTGTGCTGCCATGTTCTTTTTAGAGACAAGAGGCTTTCTCCTGCAGCCCTTCCAACAAGCCTCTGATTGCTTCAGACCAGCAAAACTTCTGCTTTTATAGAGCTGCTCACACTTACTGATGATCAATGAATCAAGTGGATTTGATTAGCAGATAGTGGAGCCCAGAGTTCAAACTAGACACAGTGAAGCAGCTTTTAGCTGTTATGCTGCACACAACTGGAACAAACTACCAGCAGAACTGAAATCAGCCCCAACTGTAAGCACTTTTAAATCCAGGTTAAAAACATTTCTCTTTCGGTGTGCTTATGGTTGATTTCCTTTAAATAATTTTAAAACATAATGCTATAAATCCTCTTAATCTTTTATATCTTTTTTCCCTCTTCTTTGATTGCTTTTAACTGTGTGTTTTAATTTTTATTCAATTTTTTTTATTCTCTTTAAATTGCTTGTTTTTGTGCTGCTTTATGCTGTTCTTTTAAATGCCTTGTGTTTATGTAAAGCACATTGAGTTGCCTGTGGTATGAAATGCGCTATATAAATAAAGATGCCTTGCCTAGCAGCACCAGGCTGCTACGTACCCTCTTAATATGGACTGAGTCTGTACATGTCATGTGTTGGTGTTCCACTGATTTTGTATTTACCTATTATGAAAAGCTGCTAAGGGCCGGATGATTTATCATTAGGTCTCCTGTATGACACCAGTGGCTGAGAGACAGAAAGATTTCAACAAAACTGGAACACAGAGCTGCTTTTCTGCGGCAAGACACTTACCTGTTGGACACTATACCAGGGTAGTAACTCTTTTGGTTCTCATCCACTTTCATATCACTCATCAGAACAAAGGCAGTGTGTCTGCCATAGGCTCGGATTACATTAGAGCCTGTGACGGTCTCAGAGAAATGGGAGTAAATGGGAGAGCGGCTGACCGACTCCAGACGCTTAAGCTGCCGAGACGTGGCAACGTAAAATCTCTACAGGCGTTGAGGGGGAGAGAAACAAACACAAGGTTACAACCTGATCGGGCTTCACACAGGCTCAGAAACTGTTAATGTTGCACATGTATGAGCCCGCACACGCACACACACGCACACACACGCACGCACACAGAGTAATAAAGGAAGGCCGTGTGGAACAAAACACCTGCAGTCATTTGATATTCTAATTTTCAGATTGTTGACAAGGTGCCAGCTAACGTTCTCAGTCTACACCAGCGCTCCATCATCGACCTGAGGAACGCTGGAGCTGCAGTGGACTGCAATGCTGGAAGTAGAACCGATTCTTAACTGCAGGGGGTTTGCTTTCCATTGCACAAATATTGTTGTTAAAATCTGATTTACAGAATCAGAAACGACGTTTTTTTTTTTGTTTTCATTAGTACAAACAGTTTGTTCTCATATTGTTTCCATCAATATGAAAGAGTAGAGCCGATCAGCAGATGCGTCATGCAGCATAGAGACAGCCATGCAGGACGGGTGCCGTGACAGAGCAGCAGGAACAGTATGGGTTTGAGTTAGTAGACCTGATTTTAGTCATTGGGGGGTCCAGTTAGATTCACAACACAGAACCTCCCTTTCATCTGTGACATTTTCTAGAGATCTGTTAAGGTCTGGTAGAGAAGAGTGTTGTCGCCACAGTCTAAACTGTCCAATAAAATACTTCAGAGGGTTTTTTTTTCCTTTTCCTGAGCCCTTGATGTAACCACCTACAATCTCACACTGCCAAAAAAGGAAAGAAATACCCTCATTTTACAGAGAAAATGCAAGTGGCCTTTGTCTTTTTGATTTGGCAAAAGTTAGACTTGATTCAGTATTTTTCCAAAAATCAACAAAAAGAGGAATCAGCGTAGCCGTGATGAGGACGGCAAATACACCACCATTAACGCGCGTAGTTTTCTACCTCCTACAACCACTGACGTGTGAGACCGAGCTGCTCGCAGGGCAGAAATATCCTCATCAGTCCACTGTGATCTCACCTAATACTAAAACCTGAGCAGGAATGCGTGGCTGAGGAAAGGTCTCATGTCTACAACATCCACACCTAGAGTTCAAGAAAATGATGGAGGCAGCTTCTCTATGACTGACTAATAAACAGCTTTAAGCATGTAAAAATAAACACAGCCCTTTTCTCAACATCTGATATGAGATTAGTGAAGATATTTCTGCCTTCAGAGCAGCCCTGAATCCAAGAGCCGACCCAAACGGATATCGGCAATGTCAGGATGCAGATATATCAGCAGAAGGGTGAACTACGAAGCACGGGCGGATTTCTGAACTGAACTACTACTAAACTAAACCTCCACTCTGAGACACAACAGTGGTTCTGATCTTTTCGCTCATCTTAAAAGAGCCGTTTTACACCGTTGCTCTTAAAAACATCATACTGTCATGAGGATGCAAAAATGATTACTAATCAGAATTCAAATGAAGCAATTAGGACACGAAGTGCTCAGTTACCATCTGCCTGCTGGAGAGGTGCGTTTAGCTCCGACACTGTGCCATCACAAGGTGGCCGTCACATCATCGTCTCACACCCAATCAAAGTCAAAATATGAAAACGCACAGCTTGTTCTGACTCATCCGCTAAATGCAGGTTCCTGCGTATTGGAAAGCTTCTTTAGTGGCAGAATGCACAGCCCGACAGGTTTCATGAAGAATGCATTTCCACAGCTGAGAATCATTGTCACTTCAACACTGAGTTCTGCTCAAAAGGGCAGATTTTTAGTTCAGGTTACCAACCATTTCATGGATTAAATGCTAAAAAAAAATTATAATTATTATTATTTTTTTTAAATCACTGTATAATTAATACGAGCACTTTCAATTCGGTAACAATATCGTGCACCGAAATAGATTCAACTCTCTAACTCTGAAAAAGCCGCCACCAGATGATTTCATTCCAAACTCTGACTCCAAATACCTCACCGAGGCATCCGTCCGGCTTCGTAGTACTCCCCTCTGATCCAGCTGACATGTCTTGCTGCGGTGTTTCTTGTAACCAGCCCAAGAGGCTTCCGCTCTTGACCTCCACAGCTGCTACATGCACGCACACAGCTGACTACGACTACTGCACTAACAAAGATCAAAGGACGCTCGGCCTAAAGCTCTAGAACAGCGATTATCGGTTCTTCAAACACATGCAACAATCTACCAGCACACTCACTCAGCAGCACTCTCAGCCATGTGTGTTGTTTTAATGAGTTAGCAGACTCGTTTCCTATTTACCTGAACCCACCAATAGAACACCATTAACGGGGCTATGACTATGAGGAACATTGGGGTGAGGGCAGAGCATATGAGCAGCACATTCAGTGTGTACCAGAAAGTGCGCATCCATATGTCAATATTATCTGGGATGTGGGAGTCTATAGAATCCACGTCTTTGCTGAAGCGGTTTAGTAACCGCCCAGTCGGGGTGCTCTCGAAGAAGGCCTGCGGAGCTCGCAGGACCCCCTGAAGCATGTTGTAGTGCGTGAGCTTGGCCGCCCGCAGCATACTGTAGGCCCGGCACAGCAGGCAGTTAACCAAAATCAGCACACCTGCGAGAAGGGGGGAGGGGAGGGGAGGGGGTCAAGTGTGACAACAAAACAACATCTGTGTTAAATGGATAAGGAGCTGTTCCTTCTGTTTAATGACACAGCAGCTTCCACACGAGACTGAAAACAAGACCAAGTTAAATCACTTTCTCCTTTTTTTTTATAAAAAAATAGCTTCCTTTTATTTCCTGTTTGCTGTCAAGTGATTATTACAGCTGAGTGGAACTACGAGTACAGGACCTTTGGTGTCCCGGGACCCATGTGTGCATGTGTGTGCGTGTGTGTGTGTGTGTGTGTGTCTGAGACTAAACATCTGTCACCGCCCTATGAAACAACATCACCTGCTCCTGCACGAGCCCCCAGTGACTCTGGACTTTAGCTATTTGACCAAGTCAGTAAATCAAATGTGTTAACTGCACACACTTCCCATGTGCCAAAGCACAGCACTAATCCAGCAGCCGCACATTATCAGCTCAGGGATGAGCTCAAACTACCTTCATTCAGAACCAAACAAACGGAAGTGATGAAGGAAGGACATTACCAGGCTGAACTGACTCATACCCGATTCTTTAAGGGCTGTTTAGACACATGCATTAAAAAAGTCCATTTTTAGAACATACCAACACAATAATTA
The DNA here is from genome assembly GCF_027942865.1 of Odontesthes bonariensis. NCBI lineage: Eukaryota > Metazoa > Chordata > Actinopteri > Atheriniformes > Atherinopsidae > Odontesthes > Odontesthes bonariensis. Next base: position 29,217,705 of record NC_134528.1, on the reverse strand, counting down.
GTTTCTTTCTATTGTCATATGAACGTCTTTACTGTATAAATGGCTGTTTCTTTTCAGATTAAGGGCTTATACTGCTGTGCATGCATCCTTATGCATGTATGACTGATCTGAGCTCTTATCCAGCTTAACCGTCACAGCAGTTTTAAAATCTTTACACTGGCATCCAGTCAGTCACAGAATAGATTTTATAAGCCTGCTGATGGTTTACAAATCCCAGAACGGTACATCTGTGATATGTTCAGAGAATATAAACCTAGCAGAGCTCTGGTCCAGTCCAGAGTCCAGACTAAACACGGAGAAGCAGCATTTAGCTGTTATGCTCAGATATTAAATCTGATCCATTTCCCACTAGTCTGATCACTTACTTTGACGCCTAGCTGTTCCCTGTGATACTCTGAACTTCTGTTAACAGCAAAAAGAAATCTTCAAGAATGTAGCCATTAAAATAAACCTAAAATCTAATAGTAGACTCAAATTGTCGATTTAAAGGAGTCTGAATGAAGGAAAACGAGAAGAACTCAACTACTCCCTTTATCAACCAACTGTTATCCCACCTGAGAACTAAGATGCTCTATGTTGCCATGACAACACCCGTTACACACAGAGGTAACACATTGCGCAACAGTAGTGACATAACCAACCCCACAGACATCATTTATGTAATGGCAACAACAAACCCAGACACCCTGGATCTGGTCACGGGCTGCAGCGGACTAAACAGACTGAGGTGCGTTAATGCTGTTCCGCCACTAGAGGGCGTTTATGCTCCACTGTTGGGACGTTTGGCACATGTTGTAGTAGTTGACCGCATTGCTCCACCTAGCAGAAGTTTGTTCTGAGTGTGTGTGACAGGGTGAAGAAGTAGGCTGCAGGCATGGCAGGAAGTGCTTTGGCTGCGGAGAGAGCAAGTGAGTTTAGGAGAGGGAAGCAGGAAATGGCAGCGGCAGGTTCTTGTCATCGACGTCACAGGCTACAGTGGGGGAAGAAGAAGCCAACACTCCAAAGTTACAAAATTTGCAACATGCAGCCACATGCCACTCCGCGAGGAGGAAGAGTCCCTCATTTGCATAGAAAAAAGGGAAACGGAAAAGACGCGTCCCAAACAAGAGTACCTGAACAAAGACGTATATGAAAGCCAGGGGTGCTATGACAACAGCAAAAATGGGTGTGCTGCTAATGATAACTATCATGGTGGAGAGGGAAACGAAGAAGGTTCCCAGGAACATGAGCACGGTAGATGGCAGCGCCTCGTCTATGACGTAGATGTCCTTGGAGAAGCGGTTGATGATGCGTCCTATAGGTGTGGTGTCAAAGAAAGACTGGGGCGTGTGAAGTTTGTTGGCCAGCAGGTTAAAGTGCAGCTTCTTGGCTGCACCGATGTTGCCCATGGCTAGAGTGAAGGAAGACATCATGACCAGGACACCTGAGAATGGGTTAACCCACAGGAGAGGCAGAAGAGGGAGAAGATACCGGAAAGGAGGGTTTTACTGAGGAGTGAAAATGTAACGCAGGCATCGGCAGCATCTGTCCTGAGTATGAAGAGATGAAGGGAACAGCTCACTGGGAGAGGAGTAACTTTAAAGCATTAACACGTCCCATCCACAGCCTCAAAGAACAACAGAAACCATGCATTTTAGTTGTCAGGTAAAGGCAGTCCTCTCAGTGTCTGTGAGCTTTCTGCACAAACACAAACCTTTAAACTGTCTGTCCCGTTATTTTCAACAGCAACAAGAAGCTGTGTGGGTGGAGGTGGCATGCGGTGCCATGGAGAAAAACAGTAGCTCAGGTTAAAAAAATCATTTCATTTCAGCACCATGGTGAGGCAGCACACATCGCATCACATCACATCTGACTTCTAAAAAAACCACCTTCGGTTCAGCTTTGTTCAGAGTTTATGGAGACCTTCGATTTCAGCGTTTCTTACCTTGTACAATGCCCAGAGCCGCGTACACCCCCACCCTCATGTTAACATTCTCCTTGGTCTGGTTTCTTGAGGCGTCGTTGGTCCACTGGCTGAGCCAGATATTTGCTCCAATTGCGGCGGCGCTCTGACAGCCGTACAGCAGGCAGATGACCACGGACAGCAGCGGCCCCACCGCCTTGATGTACTCCAGGTACACTTTCGTTTTTACCTGGTTGGGAGAGAGTCCAGTTAGCAGAGTTCACTGAAGCGTCAACGACAAACATCAGCAACAGCCGATGACTTTTTAATATGTAGGAAAGAGGATTTTCTCTTCTTTCATGCAACGTCTTTCCTACTTCATAATATACCTGCACCTGCCAACACAAGGTTTCATTTAATCAGTGATGACAATTAAGAAGAAACAAAGAAAATCAGCAAAAAGAAAAAACGCCAGATGTCACAGCTACAGTGACAAATGAGGAGAAGACAGAACAGATCAGATCCGACTGGTGGACTGACCCGGCCCGTTTCTGCGGTCTCTGCCTGGATGAGCTTCTCCGCCTCGTGTGGTTTCTTCTTCTCTTGTGGCTCTGAATGCTTCCTTTGGCTGCAGCCGTGTCTCCTCACTGAGCGACATCTGGGGTTCTCTCCTTCTGACGAAACGATGCTGATCTGCCTGGAGACGGGATGGCGGCGCGAGACAAACAGACAGTGAGACAGTGATTTCCTACTTTGAAAAAAAAAAAAAAAAAAAAGTTGACGTGTTTCCAGTACCTCATGAAACTTTTCTTCGCTTCATTGATCACTGGTTCGTTGTCCACCATGTCTGTGTGATGGTTGCTCAGGGCGTCATCGGGGAACAACTCCTCGTCTTCGATCAACTCCTCTGTGAAAGCAATGAGAAAAACAGAATGATAAACTCTGCAACCATCTTTCAAAGACATCAAATGGGAGGAGGTGCTGCTCTACCAGTGGCTTCGTCCTCCTCTACGATGTCCTCCAGAGCGTAGTTCCTGAGGAACTCGGCAAAGGCTCCGTTCTGTTTCAGCAGCTCCTGGTAGGAGCCCATCTCCGACACCCGGCCGTCCACCATCACCACGATGTTGTCCACCTGAGGCAGGTAGGTGATGCCGTGTGTCACCAGGATGCGTGTCTGGAGTCAAAGAACACAGGAAACCTTTGCTTCTGACACATCATGAAGTAATCATACACAAATAAAGCAAAAACACACGTATTATCACAAGCTCAGCTCATATCTTTAGTGTATTCACTTTCCCATCAAAGTGGCAACACAAAATAATTCACACGGCCCTTATCAGAGACTAAGTTTCAAATTTACAACACAAGACGAGTAACAAACTGATTAAAGATGATATCTTTAGTAAAAAGATAAGACTCGGCTTCCTCTACAGGAGCAAGACTAAGAGACGAGTCCCGCATGCAGCTCTGAGGTTGTGGTGATTCGAGCTAAACGCTAACAGCAACATGAGGCCAGTTCATGTGGCTCGGGTTCATCCTCTGGGGAGCATTGGGGATTTTTATTCATTTTCCTCAGCTGTTTGACCAGCAGCACCGGAAACATAAGCGAGGAGAAAAACTATCAACTCAGTCATGCTCCTTTTTGCATTTCCACTGAGGACCAGAGCCGCCAACACAGACAGGTAAATAAGGAAATCTGTACCAACGAAAAATCTTAAAAAATTTAACTTTTTTTTACGTTTTTGGTGTTTCATTTATAGTCTTTGAATGGAACTGCTGTGAGGAAAAAGATTCATCTTTTATTGCTCAGATTTGATCCATTCTTGTGCCAACTGGACATTACCCCTTCATGGCAACTGCTGGGGACATCTAGCAAACAGAAATGTTCAACTCTGTAAGCCCCACCCCAAAGGTTCCATGTAATCAGAAGTAAAAGTACCTTTTTCGTCCCCGGTTCGTGTGATCAAAATGCATCCCAACTGTTCTCTGGAGGAGGTCAGACTTTTCTCACCTTGCCTTTCAGCAGCCCCTCTGGACCAATGAGGTTGTCAAAGATGTGTTTGGACACATGGGCGTCCACCGCAGACAGCGGGTCATCCAGCAGGTAGACATCAGCGTCGCTGTACAGCGCTCGAGCCAGACTCACCCTCTGTCTCTGACCCCCGGACAGGTTGATGCCCTGCAGGACAGAAAAGTCACACTTCTACCACTGCAGCCGTTTGCCAGCCTACCATGTCAATTCATTTCAGGGATCCTCGAAACAAATTGATCAAATTAGGAAAAGCATCCAGCAAACTTCAGAGAATAAAAAGAGACGTGAGAGAATATCAGGAGCCTGATGAGAGATGCTGAAAGGAAAGCAGAACCAAGAAAATAAAGAGAGCTTTTGTACCTTCTCTCCTATTTCAGTCGAGTCTCCTCCAGGCAGCACCTCTAAGTCCGGGGTTAAGGCGCAGGCGTCCAGAACGCAGCGATACTTTTGCTCATTGTAGGCATTCCCAAACAGGATGTTGTCCCGCAGGGTGGCGTTCTGTATCCAGGCCTGCTGAGGAACGTAGGCCACGGACCCCTGAGGACAGAGGCAGACGGCTGTTCTTTCACATGTTTCCGTCACAAGAATAGAATAGAATCCCTTTCCTGTAACTATACACAGTACAATGAGATTGAAAGCAACTCCTCATTCAGTGCAAACTGGTAGGCAAAATATATATGTATATAGATACATATATAGATATATCTATCAGCTAGGGATGCACCGATCCGATATTTGGATCGGATATCGGTACCAATATTGAAGAAAATTAGAGATGGGGTATCGGCGGGGTATGGGCTGATCCATAATCGTCCGGGTTTTTTTTTTTTTTTTTTTCCCTTTGTCCTGGCATTGGCATCCATCCAAGGGCCTTCTACCTCCTCTAGTCGTGAAAAAACTAACGTTGGGACAACCTCTGATTTTTTTTTTGTTTGTTTTTTACCAAGCAAGAGAAGCTATTGTTTTGTTCAGATGCTTTTGTAATGGATGTTTAATTCCCATTTGCACTAAACTATATAAAGAGCTGATTGCTATTAATTTTGTCTACCAACCAAGCTAGTATTGTTTTTTTCTCCTTTATTATTTAATATTTTGTTTTACATTGGAGTTTGAATCCCTAATTGACTGAACCAGTTACACTTGTTATATTTTTATGGCTAAGACTGTTTTACTGGTTCACAATTATTAAATAAATAAGTAATTCAGTACATTTATATCTGTTTATTTGTTTTTTTTTAAAAAAAAGGGAAGAAATGTTTAAGTCCAGTCTGATGTTGACGAAAGAATGATCCCAGTCTTTTCCACACAATGAAACTTACCGTTTGTTACCATAATTCCGCGCCGTTTTCCTGTATCGGTCGATATTAAACCTCAGATATCAGTATCGAGGGTGAAAAAAGCGGATCGGTGCATCCCTAATATCAACATCATAGTGCAAAGATACGTGCAAGATAAAAACTGCTCGTGCAGAGAAGTATTCAGTTTGCATTGCGGTATTTAAATATTGCACAGTACGTGGGTAAAAGAAGTCCGGGGGTTGAGGGGGTTAGGCTGAGAAATCAGTGCATGTGTGAGTTCAGAGGGCTCATGGCTTTTGGGAAGAAGCTGTTCTTGAGTCTGTTGGTCTTTGTTCTGATGCACCTGTAGCGCCTCCCTGAGGGCAACAGGTCAACCAGATCCTTGGTGGTGGTTTTTGCTCTGCTGAGGCAGCAAGAGGTGTAAATGTCCATCAGGGAGGGGAGAGGGCAGCCGATGATCCTCTGCGCTGTCTTCACTTCTCTCTGAAGCCTCTCCCTGTCTGCCTCGGTGCAGCTGCCGTACCATCAGCAGGCTCTCAATGGATGAATGGTAGAAGGTCAGCAGCAGGTCTGAGCACAGATTGTGCTTCCTGAGGACTGCTGAGCCTTCCTGATGACCGCCGTGATGTTGTCTGTCCAGGACATGTCAGCGGAGATGAGGACGCCAAGAAACCAGAAGGTGTGGACCCTCTGCACACACTCGCTGTTGATGTAGAGTGGGGCTTGGTCGGTGCTGTGCTTCCTGAAGTCGACCATGAGCTCCTTGGTTTTCTTGGTGTTCAGAGCCAGGTTATGTTTTTGTGGGCCGGACTGCAGTCGGAGGTGTAGAGACAGTACAGGAGGGGGCTCAGCACACAGCCCAGAGGGGAGCCGGTGCTCAGCGTGCGAGTGGAGCAGAGGTGGGGGCCAAGTCCCGCAGTCTAGGGCCGGTCGGTGAGAAAGTCTAAGCTGTAATCCACAAAGAGCATCCGGACGTAGCTCTGCTGCTGAGCAGCAGGTGGCTCAGCGCTGAGTGGAGAGCTACGCCGATGGCGTCCTCTGTGGATCTGTTGGTGCGGTATGCAAACTGGTGGGGGTCAAAGTCTGGGAGGAGATGGTCCTTGATGTGCTGAAGAATTTACTGTTTCTCATTTTCTAACAACTGCTCCTGCAGTAGTAAATCTGACATGCCCTTGAATGCCATTGCTGTCTAATGTTTTGTGATTACAACGACACCAAAACTCTTAAACATAGTTATATAAAGCACAGTCTGCCAAATACTGCTCTAAATGACATGTGCAATAATTTGTGATTGCTCAATAAAAAGCTGCAATCCTTTTTTCATTTACCGTCTCATTTTAGGTGCTTCAGCAGCTGCTGTGCAGCAGGCGGACCGTGTAAAGTAAACTACGCCTTTATCAGATCCTCTTTATTGTAAACAAGATTGATGAGAGAGCCGAGGCAGCAGCAGGAGTCGCAGGCCATGAGATCAGATCGCTTCCCGGCCTCTCGCCTCCGTTGGGTGCTTGATTTCATGCCTGTTGTGGCATTAAATGCCCACGTTATTTTTCTAGTGGCTGGATAGTGTAGTGGTGAGATTGCTGCCTTTCATGTGGGTGACCTGGTTAAATGTTATCTGCAACCCTAATTACACATCACAACACAATAAGCATTGCTTTTGCTCATGTTGAATTTAATGGAAGCAATGAGTCAAGGGCAGCTTGAGACGGGGGCAACGAAAGGCTGGAAAAGCAAGCTATTCTGAAAAAGAAACAGACCATGTTGCAACTAATCAGGATAACTGGCAACATGACCGGGTATAAAAAGAGCACCTTCAGCCTCGTTTCCACTGTCAGTATGGTTCGTGTCACTTTGTATCGGTACGGTACGGATCGGGTCGCTTTAGGGTCAGCTTTGCGTTCCCACTATAGAAAGGGGACCCTCAGGGGTGGGCGGAGTGCGTGCCGAAGCGTAACTAGCATCCATAATTTGGAACCACCTCCAAGCATCTTCAGCCACACTGGCTCGCGGTCCAGTTGAAACCACTCTCTGCCATTTTTGCGGCAATCAGCTGGAAAACTTTTTGGTTTGGCACAGCGCCATAGAGCTCCCGCTGCACAGCCTCCTCACCAACACCGGAGAGCAGAGCCTGGAACCGGTCCTGTGTGCTCGGTACCCCAAGCAGAAGGGTTACAAAAGTGGTCACGGGTACCATGGGACCAGTACGCTTTCGTGGTGGTAACACTGAAATAAGCGAACCGGACTGTATAGTGGAAACAAAGCTTTAGAGAGCAGAGTGTCTTAGTTGTGAGGCAACTTTGGAAAGATGTTCCTCAACATAAAATTGCAAAAACTTTGTATATTCCTTCATGTACAGTGCCAAACGATTCTGAGATCCTGTAGACACGTACGTAAGAGACATGATTAAAAAAATAAATACTGGACCGCCGTGACAGATAGGATTCTGTGGGCTCAGGAACACTATTCACTGTGTCTGCCATAAACGCAGGTCAAACCGCAGGTCAAACCGCAGGTCACATTTTGAACAGTGTAGCAACTGAAATCAAGTCTTACCCGAATGGAAACCTCTCCCTCCACTTTTTCCATTTCCCCCAGCAGTGCAGAGATCAGGGAGGACTTCCCGCAGCCCACGTGGCCCACCACTGCCAGCAGCGAGCCCTGGGGCACCATCACGTTAATGCTGCAAACACACAGCCAATATGGATATGACTCAGGGACGCAGACATGAAACGAGTGCAAACATCCAGCTCGTGGCTTTGCATGACTCACTTGTGCAGGACAGGTGTGTCTTCTTTAGCCCAGGTGAATTTCCCATTCACTACTGTCACTGCAAACTCTGTTGAGCAACAACATGACACGTGACTAACTTTTCATCAGCTTTTCAACAAGTCACGGGTGATGACTACAACTCAACCAGATGGTGAAAGGCACCCACGGCAGGGCAGGGACCTTCAGTTATGAACTGTGTTTTAAGCACCTATTGAGCTTAAACAATGGAATAATGAAATACACATGACAAATGACAACAAACAGCGTGTTGTTTTAAGCTTTAAGAAAAGTTAGAGCATTGTTGGATTTTACCTGAGGCTGTGATGTTTCTGTCCACCGAGTTTGGATCCAGCTCATCGTGACTCAGGAACCTTTGGATTCGCTTCAAAGAGACGCTGGTCTGAGAACAAAACGAAGAATAAACACACAGGCATTCGATCAAACCTGCCAAGCAAACACGCACAGGACAGGAAGTTAAAAAGGAAGGGAGGGAGACGGGACAGGGAGAGGGGAAAAGCAGTCCACCTGAACGATGCTGCTGATCACTTGGGGAAGCATGTTGAGAGGAAATCTGAGGATGTTGAAAAGCGAGAGCGACACGAAGGCCCGCTCTGCGTCCAGGACGTTGTTCTCGTCCACCGTCACATACACAGCAAACGACGTCAAGGCAACCTGGAAACACGGGGCCAAAGCGAGATGCTCAGCGCAGAGACAAACAACCCGGGACTTTGTGTAAACAGCCGGGGACATTCAGCACACCACGGTTTACAAATAGTTCATTAATCTGTCCCTCGCAGATAAAATGCTTTCATGTACACTGTGCTCAGATTTTCTTGGCCTTCGTGGCATGTGCAATCCTTTCCCCACTCTTCTTTGTACAAAACATCCAGACCTCCAGGAGCGAGCAATGCTTCTCTCTGAGTTTATGTTACGAGTCAGTACACACGCCGATGTTGCCATGGTGTCTACTTACACCTGTCCGGCTTTGCTATGCGGGACGGCTGAGAGAGAGTCAGGAAAATAGTTAACTTCCCTTCTGTTATTTAGAAGCTCTGGAGAGGAAAACTCAAATAGGAGCATAATTCAACAATTTTAGGCTTAGTAATCAAACCATGAGGTTTAAGATCAATATCCTGAAAGCATTTGGTCAGCTGCAACAAGCCGATATCAATTTTAAAACTTGTCTCAACAAACAAAATGGCAGCGAGAGAGAGATCGGAGCCGTAATACCCAATGGCTGCAAAGCCAAGAAGATGGGGAACCACACCTCTCCAAAGCCTCCACCTACAACAGACCAATTCTAAACGGGACCCCCCGTGTTGATCCTTCCACGTCTGTTAAGCTGTTTTACGTGTTGATGGCATGCTTGCGAGGAAATGGTTTGTCAAGTGCTCCACTGCAACGGCTGTGAGCAAAAACAACATTTGTGATATAAAAAAAGGATTCAATTACAAATGAATTCAACTGACAAATAGAATTCACTTCAAGATCTCGCTTAAATACCCAGAAACCTGCAGGTACCCTGTACCTCTGCATCCTTTCCATCTATTTGTAGTGGATCTGTATTGCTAAGATTAGCACTGCAGCTCACAGCAAACTAATGGAAAGCATAAAATATCGAATTATAATGAATAGATGGCGCACATAAGCACAAACTTCTTTGGCGCTTCGGCCTCCCGGATCAGGTGCACCAAGTCTGTTGAAATTCCACTCAGTGGGTCGGGTTCAGACTGCTTTGGTCGACCTCCATGGATAAAACAGACATTTCTATGACTAGATTTTCTACGGCAGCCATATTTAAAGTTCAGTTGTGCAGCTCAGTCATTCCCAGCTATGATAAGATGAAAGCCCAAAAAGTAGACGTGACTTCACGGTTTCTCATATTGTTGTCTGAGCTCATATTTCTTGGTCGGTATTTGCTCTGTTTCCTTGTCGTTCTAATCATAGCACATGTCCACTGGTGATAATGACTATAAATAGGGGGAAGCAGATTTTAAAAATCACAATTTCTGATGTGTTTAGCCATCTGACAAAAGAAATGGAAAAATATGTGAATGAGAGCGGCTTCATTGGGAATTCAGCTGCATTTTACTGTCTTAGCAAAACGATGGAACTTTGGAGCACGTGCAGGGCCCTAGACCCACTTTAGTCTACTTGAGCACATACATGCTGGAGGGATTCGATCCTCAACTGCATTATTTCAGAAGATTTCGGTTGGACTAACAAGCATGTAAATATATTCACTGAGAGAGAATTAACAGACCAATCTGGGCTACTTTGAGCACTTATGACTCACTCACAGCGCTGGCCAGTGTTATGTGGGCCATATGTGGCCCAAAAGTCATGAACCGGGCCCGACTTAAGTGAGAGTGTTGTCAAGGAAATGAGATGCTACTACACCTGATTTAAAACTGCAGTCTGCAGGATTTGTTGTTGTCATACGTAAAGTCCTACTTTTTGGCATTTTAAGAGTTTACATGATCTATCAGAACGCTTGAAGTTGAAAACGGTGACCTCCGTAGTCGCAAAATGCAAGAAATGCTTATTTTTTAACCGAAAAATAAAAAGTTATTCAACTTCCTGTCCCGCCCCATTAAAACACATGAGAACTCGTGCACGTAGCCAGATGCACCTACACGACTCCTCATTCATCAACTCACCTGTCATTTGCGATCATGGAAGACACAGTAAGTAGACTAGCCCGTAATGAAGTTCAATAGTCCAGATAAATAAGCGTGGGGACGAGCCTACTTTGTATCGCGCGTGCACAATCGGTGATTGACAGGCAGCAGAGCCCAGCTCGTAACCTGATTGGTTACCTTTTACCGGTCCGGTCTGCAATTTTGTAAACAAACCTGCTGGCTTTGGAGGGACCTAGCGTGACATATATGGGAACCTAGAGAACTCATTTTTTTTTGTATTGGGGTATTTAATGTACTACTTTCAGAATCCCCGGACAGTTCCAGGCATTATGCTTGAAAAAGAGTTGCAGACTGCAGCTTTAAGAACAAAAACAGCTGCGTTTGATCACTCTAATGGGAGCACGCTGCAGCTTCAGTGTGTAGGAAAAATAAAAAATGGGACTTTGAGTCTGCAAATGTTAATGATGCGAGTAGCCAATCAAGCTGGAGCAGGCAACGTTACTGAAATCTGACTTACAAAACTGACCTGAATCTCGTCTTCTTTCTGCAGCACGCACACAAATGAGCTCTTCATCACCTTGCTTTTAAAATAGCTTCCAATAAAGCTCCTTTGTGAAATCTGGGCTATATCTGAAAAACTTGTCATGTTGTATTTATAGCTGGAAAACGTGACTTGAGAGCTCATGGAAGCTGCCTGAAGGCAATTCCTTTAATAAGTGCCTCTTGCCAAGCAACGGTGCTGATACACATGTTGTCACCCTCTTAGTTAATACTACTGGGGTTTTTTTCCCAGTCTGTTTGGATTCGCTGTCCCTTCCAGACATGAGGACCAAGCTTACAAGGAAAGGGGCGCTGGTCCAGGCCATGGTGGACAGCGCGCCTAGGTAGGCCGTCTTGCGCAGCACGTTGAGCTCCTTCTGCCGGATGGCCAGAACCTTTTCTTTAAAGGACTTCTCCCAGGCGTACAGCTTGAGGACTTTGATGCCGTTCAGGATCTCGTTCATCAGCTTGATACGATCGTCTTTGTGCTTCATCTGCTCCACCTGAGGATGACGGGAGCAAAAAAAAAAAAACGATCTTTGTATGCGAATTCATACGCATCAAACTAGACAAACACCAAATGATCCATTTCACATCAGCTGGGATCTAAGAAAAGATCCCAGTTGTCCATTGAGCTTCCAGCTGTGTGGTTCCACATGAGTTCTTCTGCTGCAGCCATCCTGCTGCAGTTCATTCTCCTGTCTTCTATTCACAATTTCACAATTCCGAGTACTGAGCAGTGGTTGTCAAATTGTTCAAAAGTTTGAAATATTCGGATATTTAATGCCACGAACAGATAATTAATCTTGCATGCATCCATCAGAGACAACTCAATACATTTCAAATGGAAACACACAGGAAGCAAACTGATGAGCTGAAAATAATTCATCCAAATAAACAAGAAGCAATTCAAAACGATTTGTGTTCGGCACCCTCATACCTGGTAGCCTCGCGTCTTCATGGCAATGACGGCATTAAAAGGGATGAGCATGACCATGACAGCCACTCCCGCAAGCACAGATGGGCCCAGGTTCTGTAAATTACATGCAGCACCGTTAGCCAGTCACAGAAAATTCAAGATAAAGCAGAACGCCGAAGAGCTCGATAAACGCAGCAGGTCTCCACACTGCAGCTTTCAAGTTCACCAACATCCAAACAGTTCTTCAATGCTCTGCAGCAATGAACAATGGCTAAAGAAGACAATGAGGTAATAAAACTGGAACTCCGTGTCCTCGCTAACTAACAGAAATGAAGTCGTCTGTACAAGACACCTCAAATCACTAATTATGAGGAAAAGCGTTAATTTATTGTCCTTATACAAAATATGGTGAGGAGAGAAATAAGTCCATGATGACAAATTTTTAGACATTACCGGTGCAGTCCAAGCTAATAATGTAATATCATTCCAAAAGAAAATCTGTGTGCCGGACACTTCTCTGCTTTTCAGACTCCTGGGACTTCAGTTCACTGGTTTACTGGCCTGAAATCCCAATCATTTCCCCCTCTTTTCTGTGTGTTTAGTTGTGATGCAATCAATGCTTTTTATCTAAGCAAATGACTCATGAAGGGAGCGTCTGCTCCCACGCATTGGATGGAAATGGAGGTGGAAATCAGGCTTGTGCGTACGCGTACGACTTCATGATGACTGAGAAAAGGAAAAGGGAAGTGAATGTATGGCTTTGGAAGTCTTGAGAAAAGATTCTGCTTTTGTGCATACCCACAGTTCTACTCATGAGACCACAACGACCTATGCTCATGCTTATCCTTTGCATACTGCCAGATAAAACCATGACTTTGGCCCTTTCTTCCAAAAGCTTCAGACAGAACGAGAAAAACATCAGCACTGAAGGAAGGAAACAAATTCCAAAGTTCAATTCCAGAGTAAATGGACTCAGGTGGCGACATATCGGCCGGCCGATGTTTCGGGTCGATCTTTGCGTTTTTTCGTCGGTTATTGTGAGATTTGCATGTACCTGCCAGAGGAAATACAGTGCCAGCATGATCTGAAGAGGAGCAGACCACAACATGTTGAGGAAGGTGGTGAGGTCCATGAACCTTTGAGCGTCCACAGACATGAGATTCACTATTTCTCCCACTGTGGATGAACGCTTGGCAGCATTAGTTATCGCCAAAGCCTGAAGAACAAAAGATGAGGGGAAAACAACAGTTTATAACCCCGTTAGAAAAGTATTTCATTTGAACCATTTGTCCGTAGGACGCTTTGTCGTCTTTTTTGGAAAACAACAGCGGGACTATTCAACGCATACCTTCCTGTAGATGGCTCCTATGACAGCGGTGCGGACATTCATGCCGGTGACGAAGCAGTACTGAAAGTGGCGGTGCAGGATGAGAGTTTGTAGTAAGGCTGTGAAGAACATGAGGAAGGCCAGCGTGTAACCCCACCAATCAGGAACACCTTTCTGTTTTGTGAAAGAGATCAACAACCTAGAAAAGCAAAGAGAAGGAAGAGTCTCTGGGATTAAAGCCGGCAGTTAACCGTCGTCACCTCAGTGACTTTACCTGCCATCAGGACAGTGTGCTCCGGTTAGCAACGCTATGCCACTAGTTGTAGATGGTAATGTGAGAAGGATCTTGTTTCGGATGCAGAACAAAGGATTTGATTTGGAACTGAATCAGAGCTTTTATTAAACCTCCTTTTTCCAAGTCTCGTAACCTGGTCTTAAAATACCACCGCTGTGCATCTACACCATGGGTGTGGTTCACCATGGATCCACCATGGTGAGCCACCTTACAAAATAAATGCTGGCTTTTCAGAAGACAGAATTTACTACACAGAGATTCTCATCTTTGCAGACAACCTTGTGGCCTTCCTGCGGTGACAAATTCAGCCCATTTTATACGCCGTCAGGAGATTCTAATCTCACCTCCTGCTCAGCTGGAACGTGTTGATTCTGATCCAAATCACACATGCTACGTGTTTTCATTCCTCCAGAGTTTGGGTAACTTAGAATGTCCTATGACCACCATCTGATGCTCCTGTGTCCAGTGTGTGTTGATGCTTTCGACCTCCAGGTGACCGATGTTCCAAGTTTTGGGGAAACTTAATCTGTGCAACACTTCTGTGTTGGTTCCTTCATTTTTCTCCTTTTTTTTCACTTTTTCAGTGTGTCTTTCACACAGCTGGCTGTCCTTTTGTAAAGCTCTCATGGAAGTATGCTTTGCTGAACGCTGAAATGAATCAGCAGGCCCACTTTAGCCCCGCAGGATGCTCCCGCTGTCCTACTCGAGCTCAAAATTCTAAATAAACATACGCATCTTGGGTGAGGTAGCCTAGAAGGGGAAAGGTTACGGGCCTAATAAATGATGCAAACCAGTGGCTTCAGGTAAAACTAGTGGAACCAGAATTACAGTCAAGGTGGAGCAGGAATTGGGCTAAAGGTTTCTGCCTGACATGTGCAATTTACATGAGTGAGTGTGAGATTTAAAGGCAGCTAAAAGATACACCACTTTAGGGCTGGAGAAGGTTCCTCTCATTGTGCAGAAGATTAATGAGAAGAAGAAATAAAGTTATATTTAGAATGAATCAATACTTGAATTGAACACAAAAGAACAATTCAAAGTGCTCTCATCTTCTTTTGCATTCATTCATGTATTCATTTCTATTTTGGTCTTTCGACCAATGTCTTTATGGTATATTAATTCCGCTTCTTTTTTTTCGCTCTTTTTCCTTTTTCTTTTCATTGCTCTTTGCTTTTCCTCCTGTCATTGTCACTGCTTTCTACTTTTAGCTTTTGCTCCAGTCTGGTTCCAACCTGTTCCGTGTTGGAACAGCAGGGTTTAACCTCAGTTATCCTCTTCCATTTAATGGCACACAGCTTGTGTATCAGAAGGCTATTTAAGATATTGCTCATTTCACCTTAACGGTAAAACAAAATATTCCCACTCATTCCATCTGCACAAACCTGTGCAGTTTAACTGTGGTTAAAGGCTCATCTCTCCTAAAACACCATGCAATAACTGAAAAAACAGGACCAAAAAGGAACTGCTTGTAAACCCATAGAAGTTAGATTGTCTTAATAACATTTAGTTCAAACTTGTGGTAGATTTAAAAGTTCTTTTCTCTGAAAACTGACTGATAGGATCAGTATTAACAGGCAATCGTGAGCTACATGATAATAACAAAATACATACTGTGGTCAACCATTTCTGACACCTTATCTCACTGATACCGAGAGATAAAGGCTCTCAAAGAACATTTTCCATCCTAACGTTTCCACCCTGGGCCATCAGGAGCATGAAGAGGAAACATATTTACATGCGGAACAAAGACAGTACGCACATTAAATCAAACCGAGCCACCGTGGTTTGGATAAAGAAAACCAGCATGCAAACACACGCACAACATGCAAAAAGATGCTCTGAAAATAGTTCTTTGCGACACTGGAACAATGGTTGTTTGTTTGCTATATGTGCTGCAGCAGAGACGGCACGAAGTGTAATCATCCGTTTACCTGAGCAGCTGAGGGTTGACGAAGGTGATGACGTCCTGCAGGAGCTTGTAAGCCGAGCCAATCAGAAAGTAGGGTCCAAAGGCTTTGATGAGGGCACGCAGAAAAGATGGCTGACGGGGAGCAACTTTCTGACTGGACAGCAGCACCTCGACTTCTTCTGGGCTGCTTTCACTGCCTCCCCCTCCTCCTGCGATGTGGTTGGTGGTTGAAGGTGGGGGCTTGGCGTACATCGCCTGGCTGGACACATTCTGTTCACTGTGGATTGAGAAAGTTTGTGGGGGGAAAAGATATGAAATGGACATAGCATGTAGCATGTAGCATGTTTGACATGTTGATTAAAAATACAAGATTAATGGGTGACATCTCAAATACACTTGGAGCTACATCTCAGACTCTATGGGCCTCAGTTAGCATGTTCAATGTTAAAGTTCATGAGAGAAAAGTTAGAAAAAGGCTGAACAAGTATGGCTTGTTTGGAAGGGCTGCAGGAGAAAGCCTCTTCTCTCTAAAAAGAACATGGCAGCACAGCTTAGGTTTGCAAAGCTGCATCTGAACAAAGCACAAGACTTCTGGAACAATGTCCCGATTGAAATGCTGCGGTGGAACCTTAACAGAGCTGCACAAGGCAAGGCAATTTTATTTATAGAGCACAATTCATACACAAGGCAATTCAAAGTGCTTCACAGCTACATAAAATCACAAGAAAGCAATTAAATCATTAAAAAATAAATGAATAAATAAAAAAATAAATAATAAAAAATTTTAAAAAAATGTAAATTAAAAAAATCCATTAAAAATAATCATTAATTAATTAATTTAAAAGTGAAGAGTGCAGATAAAATGAAAGAATGCACACAAAGCTCAGTTAACTGAAGCAACATTTTATGATGGAGTGGACCGCACTCCACAACGATGTGAGACACTGATAACAACATACAGAAGATGGTTACTTCCAGTGATTGCTGCTAAAGGTGGTTCTACAAGCTGCTGATGACGAGTACTCCAGTGTCTCTACACATGCTTCTGCTGCTTATGGCATGTGGAATTTTTGGTAAATAAATGCTGACATGGTATAATATGCAATGTATTGTTGCTCATTTGAGGTTGTGTTGACCTCAAGTTCAGCCCTGGAACGGATCAAAGAATGTTAAATCATTTCCTGTGCTCTCCCTGACTGCACCTTTATCTGGGAATGAGTCAGGAGCTCTTAGGAAATACCTCTGACTGCGAGGCCTAATGCGGACACTGGTAAAACTTTTCAGTGAAAGGCGTTTTTTAGTGATGCCAGTTTAAGGCAGAGAAGTAGGATTCCAGGGGAAAACTAACTGGTGAGTGGAGTTTGAGATGGAAGCTGTGTTGAAATTGAACTCAACACCAAACTGGTTTCCAGACCACAACTGAAAGGACCCGATGAAGCTTTTCCATATCACTTTACAAGCTGCTCTCAGTTTAGAAAGCGCAGTGAAACTCAGAAAGGAAGGCTGCGGCACGGAGAGCACACAGTCCCATGGAGGTCAGAGTTCAGCAAACTTGTCAAGCATGTTTTTTTTGTTCCCCAGCAGAAAGAAAACCGAGAGCATTTCTAACAGCCAGCAGGAGTTTTCCCTTCTTCTCTTTCTTTATATTTGGAGGTTCCTCTCTGCTCTTTGAAGCACATCTTGGGAGTAGAAGCTGTAGGTTGTAATCCTGCTGCGAGTGTTACACACAACACGCTCACGGTTTCACTTGTACAAAGAGTAGATAACGTACACCTGAGTGAACACACACACAGCCCTGCCCTCTTAGATAACATCCTCTCCCTTCTATGGGCTGCCAAAGACTTCAGTCTTTTATAGTCTGAATCTGTAAGATGAATTCGATTTGCTTTCTTTTTCTTCTTCTTTTAAACCAAAGAAGGGAAAAAAACTAACTACAGATGTAAAGGAATCTGAGTTAAATTAAACAAAATTGTTCTTTTCTGCAGTGAAGATGATTCGACTGATTCAAACTGAAAGTGACAGAGGTGCATAAATGTCTGTCTACAGAACACTGCACAATCAAGGAAAAGCTTTGCTCTCCCACTACAGAGGCGGTTCCGCTCAAAGTATCATACGTCAGTAATACACTTACAATAAGCCGCCCTGGGATGAAAAATATGGCAGCAGATCGATCCGATTATTGAGCTGCTGGTGCTTTTAGAAAGTATCCATGTACACAGAAATCCAGTTTCCCGCTTTAACCAGATTTCTCCCAATAACCTGCCGTCATAGTGTTTTAGTATGCAAACATGGCGACTGTGTCCATTTCACAGAGTAATACGTAGGAGGCTTCCACATCAATAACAAGACCGACTAAAAACATTTCACCTCCACGCCATACATGAGAAATCCACATTTCCTCCACCGTTTTTATCCCCGTACCTCTTGGCCTTGACCTGCTCCTTCTCCCACTCTTTGAGGAGTCTGGGCACCATCACCTTGGAGCTGTCGCGTTGGTTCAGAGACCACAGGTCTTTGGCCTCCAAGGGCATTTTGTAGCCTTTAATGGCCAAACTGGGACAGAGGAAAGGGAAGAAAGATCCAGCATTTTAATTCAATCTGTTAGAGAAAGTAATTCAACGCTAATGAGTGTAATCACTGTACACAAATGAAACAAGAGCTCCGATTGGTTGATCATTAATTCTGTCCTTGGTCAATCATTCATTGACCAAATGATGACTCCAAAGCTTAAAATCCTTCATCTTACTGTCATCCTCCTGAAAAAAAAAAAAAAAAAAAAGCTCTGCACAAAACACAGCAAATTGAATTTCCCAGATTTGCTAATTGTCATTACGTACGTCTGGATTGGATTTCACCAGAACAGGCTTGATGTGTTTTCTGGCATAAAGAATGGGAGAGAGACTGGCTAACAGCATAAAACTGAAGATGCTCATCTTCCATTAGAAGAAAAACAACTTCCTCTTTGTTACAGGAAAAAGAAGCGATAAACAAGCGCTGATTTGACAGAGGAAGTGCCAATTACTTTTCAGAAATGACTGAAGCATGTTTGGTCACGAAGCTGACGGGTCGGGTCTAACATCAGCTGCCGCGGCAGCAAATTAAATTTTCCTCCTCGATCACACCGCGAACCGTCTCTTCGTCGGTTTGAGCAACAACATTTCTGAAACCAGTACTAACATGCCAAACCAAACGGGGTGTTTTAAGGCATTTAACTGCTTTGTTTGGATGATTCCCAATGGATGATTTACCGCTTAGAACAGAGCAGACGCACTGTTGCAGTCCCCATAATCTTTGTGAAGGTGGATACAGAAGAGCTGAAGTATTCACCAAAAGTATTCCCTCACCCATCCAAATAATTAAATTCAGGTGTTCCCACCCCTTTCATGGCCACAGGTGTATAAATTCAAGCGCCTGGGCATGCCGACTGCTTCTACAAACATGTAGAATTCCAGCTGCATTTATTTAGCACTTCTCTACTCTTGCTGATTTACTCTTTGACACAATGCAGTCCCCCGCCCCCTTACCTCAGCCCAATAAGACACAAAAAGCCTGTCTTAACTTCTTAAATGATTAAAATAGTCTCACACATTTGATCTAATCAACTATGCATCATTCATAATAGAATTATAATATAGTTATTATCTACACCCTTCTCCAACCAATCACCCTAACCCTTAAAAGATGTTGTCTTATAGCCTTAAACCTAAAGTCCTTCCTCATTACAGCTCTAACCATAACTCATGCACTGCCTCTCTCTTAAAACCCCTCCCACTTATTGTCCCCTAACCACAACCAAATGCGTTATTTAGCCCTAACCGTAAGGCCTCTGCTCTACACAGCCCTAAATCCAACCTCACTGACCAAAACTCCTCCCAACTTCGCAGCACTGTCACTTCAAACTATGGCAAGCAAAAGCATCATTGGTTTTAATCAAAAGAGATATTAAAAAAGGGCATTGTTAGAAATCCGGATCGAATCAAATAGTCCCATCGGCATGTTCGATTCTTTGAAGTTCTGTATGCAATGTAAAAATAACAAGCTGTGTAATTACTTTGGATTTGCTGAAGCCGATAAAAACACACATCTACAACAAAGCGCATGTCTGTGGAGGCTGAGAGAGTGTGCCCACCTCGTGAACCACCAAAACGTCATGGTGGAGAGAAAACCCGCCGTGGTCTCAGGGCAGGGATTCTGGGAAGAAAAAGGGAGGTTAAACAAGGATAAGGAGAACATGCTTCCAGGAACAACTGAATTCTTTGTTTGCGTGAGGAAATATCCCATCCGAGGATGCTCAGACTTTCACCTCCTCACAGTTCTAAACATACATCAGCGCGTGCATAACATGTTGGGATGTTTAGTGGCACACCAACGTGCTTGTGGACAGATGGGGTGACTCACGGGGTCGGTGACAACGTTGGAGAAAAGAGGAGGTCTCTCATTAAAGCAGCAGAGGATCAGCTGACAGGCCACCAGGCCAAAGTAGATGTAGAAGGTGGTGAATCGCAGCTTGTCAGTGACTTCGCTCTGAAATGTAGAACAAGGAAGTTAGTTTGGACAGTTGTTGAAAGCCAAGTTGGAGTGGGACCAATATTCAGCCCAGGAGTTTCCCGTCCAAGACCAGCCCGCTTTGCAAGTGCAAAAAAAACAAAAAACAAAAAAAAAAACAGTTCATGCTTATTGGAGGTCTTCTGCACAAACAAACAGGCTTTTCTAAGCTGGTTTCTCTGTGACGGATCACGCAGGTTCAACTCGGGACAGACAGTGTCTCGTCATATGATTGGTTGACTGAAAAGCAGTGGCAGCGAGAACAGCAGCACCTTTCTGTAAAATTCAGACATTATTTTAACGGTTTGGACCAGCCCAACAAAGAGCAGTGGAGCTCTCTGAGGGAGAAGCTGGGTGCAGGAGGCCACATATGATCTTTGCTCACTGGGAATAAAGAGAAAAAAAAAAAAAAAAAGATGGACGACTGTCCTCGTCTCAATACACAACCTCAGGAGAGATAGATTCATCCGAGTGTCTGACAGCGCAGCGATGGGTGATGATAGATGATAGGCTTCATAGAGTTTTTTACAGTTTCCCTTTTATGAGCTGACAAGTCCTTTCGCTGGTGGCAGATTTGCACCGTGTCGGATGATGAATGGGCACCTTTTTTCCCTTTTTTTTTTTAAACAAATGACATGCCAGCTATCTCTTGTGGTTATTCTCTGTTGTCACCGTCTTCTTCCTCTTTTGCTTCTGGGGTAGATCTTTTTTTTTTTCTTGACACCATGTGACCATAATGGTCGTGTTTACACAAATCAAACATTGTACCTCATTTACAGGAGCCTCTTTTGCCCCAATAGTGAATACATTTCTGGTTTGTTTTGTTTGTTTTTCCATTGAAAGGAAGCAAGGTTAGAGTCATTTATCAAATACAAACGACTGTTTCCATTGTAGAGATTTGGTGGCCAATAGTAGTTTATCCTGAATATATAGTATAAATATTCATAATTGTCATCAGCACAGAGCTGCCAAAGAGATTTGGCTGGAAAATGTGTTTTCCTGCTGCATATGCAAAACGTGCTAACTCCAACGTCCGCCGGTTGATTTGAATCCTCAGTCAACACTCCCAGCCCTCACACAGGAGGGAAGTCATTCACTGTTTAACTGTAAAATCATAATACTTCTCCAAATCATATTTGAACTCCGGCTAATCTCCTGGATCAGCCCGATTACAGCAGCACAAGCTGAACCGAGCACATGGCAAGTAATGAACTTTGAGGGATAATACCAGATTCCATCCATCATGTCTGACAAAGGGACGGCGACACAAAAGCAGCTTGTCAGACGCACCTTTCGCAATCTGTGGCAATCTGCTGCCAATTGACACAGAGGATGTGAACAAAGATCTCCCACAGGTGGGGGTTAATGTACCTGCTGCGGGAGGACTTGCATTTCTTGAACATATTGATCTGGTGCAAGTGCGGGGTCATGGGGTCTTTAGCTATAACTCAGATTATCCTCTACATGTCAAAACGAGAAAATTAACCAATTTAAACATGTTAATAGGGGTTAAACTTTACTTTCATTTCGGATTATAACCACCTGTTAACCACCTGTCAGCTGGACAGCAAAAGTGAACCAAAACTGTAAAGTTAACGGTCTAAAACTTACTGCAAAACGCTGAAGAAAGCAGAGCAGGGAGACACATTCTGTGATGGTCATCTGTGTGTTTTTACTTAACCTGCACGAGCACAGTCGTTGTTAATATAAAGAATATAAAGACAAAAAAAACACCCCAAACTCTAATGACTGCGATAAATGGCACCGTTCCTTTAATCATCTGTAATTATCACAACCATTACAACCCCAAAATCAGGAAAGATGGGACGGTAAATGGTGAGTGATGGATGATACTTCGAAGTGATTCTTACTCTGATTCTACTTCATAGAAGATAGCATGAGCTCGAGCCCCCCAGCCCCAGTAAAGGTTTAAAGCCTTTACTGCTGCAAAGCAACACCTTCATCGCTTCACTGCTTCATTGTTTGGGTTCCTGGAAGCCACAACACCTTTTGGGTTCAGTGTTTTTTAATTTTTTGTTTCTGCAGGTTTGAAATGCAAAGACAGATGTTTATCAAAAAATGAAAAGAAGTTAATGAGAGGAAACGTGAAATGCCTTCAAACTGTCTGCAGTGAACAAAAGTCAAAGCATGTGTGAGAATCTCTGCGTTTTCGCTTTGATTCAACACATTCTCCCAAAATGTTTCCCAAGAAATAAGTGAAAATCTGTGAAGGAATATTTGAGAACCTTTTCTGTGTAAAAACAACACTTTTTCATCCTTTTGAAGTAGAAGTGTTTACTGGGTCACTAATCACTTTTCCCCCAAAAGAAGGAATTTATTTGGAAGACTTGAAATTCCAACAGATTAGAGGTCTACAGTTCTGAAAGCCAGAAATCTCAGCATTTAACCTGTTAATCACCTGGGTCAGTGGTGATTGTAAAAAAAAAAAAAAACTGTACCGAATTAAGCGGCACGTGTAGCGGGCTCCTAATTCATGTTTAACATATTCTTGTTTTTTTTCCCTCCAGCTCGACACCACAGGCGGTCTCGTCTTGTCCTGTCTCAAGGCCGGCAGGGTGAGCTGTGTTTTCTCCGTTGGTGAGCCAAGATAAGTGTGTCAGGAACAACGGACCTACTATTCCCTCTCTGCTCCGCTCAACGGTGTCCTGAGCCGACCCCTCCAGAGCATCCACTCACTGTAAACTCTGAACCAACTCCTAAGAAAACAAGGCAGGGGAAAGGACACAGGCAACGCTGACTGATCAAGTATCCTTAAATGCTGAGAACACTCAGCGGTGCAGGAGGCAGAGGAGTGGCAAAGAAACAGAGAGACGATGACATAAAGTACGAGGAGGTAAAGAGACGAGGATCTGAGGGAGGCTGTGAGGATGGACGGGCAGCAGGAGAGGATGGTTGATATCTAAAGGGCTACGATGTGTTCTCACCTCGCTGGAGGCCTTTAGGATCTTGGAGCGGAAAGGCACAATGGCACACAGCACAGACAGGAACCAGAAGATGAAGAGGACCCCTGAGGACTGAACCCCGCGTAACCTCTCGAACTGGATCAGAAATGTGGCCAACAGCTGAAAGGGAAAGGAGGGGGGTATTAATAAGGAGAGAGGAAGGGAGGAAGGGGGAAGAGAGAGAAACTAAGTTAGATTAGCAAAGACAGAATGACTGAGGGTGTGTAAGGTAAGCCATGCTCTCACAGGGTCAGTCTTTCATTGGGACCATCTAACACTGGGTTAGACGTGCTTCTACAGAAGTTTAATGGATTTGTTGGAGCAAAAACACACACACACTCTTCCAAAAGTGAGCAAAAAATAAATAAATAAATCAAAGCAACATAGAAACTGAAATATGTTTTGAATTCAAAGTATCATTAATAAGAAAAGGAAAAAAAAAGGGTGTTTTTCAGATTTTTTGGACCTTTATCTGAAAGTTGAAGGACGGCCACAAACAGCTGGCTTCAGCCGCCCAGCTGTGTGGATGGTAGCCTACATTTTGCAAGAGCACAGTCTCAGTATGTAAATTTTGCTTTAATTTCAATTTCATTATGACTTTCTTCTAGGAATAATTCCACCTTTTTTCCCCCTCTGTGACCCCTCAGTGATACGATCCTTCCGAAAAGGAGTTTTGGACGATCTGGGTTTTTTTCCCTAACAAAGGTTTAATAATGCACTTAAAATGTGTCATTTGGTCGTGTGCCGATGTTGACAAACTCGTGTGTGCTGCAGTAGGATCCGAATCAGAATTCAAAGGGAGTTGCTCCATTTTAGGGAACATTTTAAAGCAGGTCTACAGTTCCCGATTCTCTCATGTTCTCAGTTCACTCTGAGGAGCCACCGTACATCTCCCCATCGGTTTTATCGTCCTATATGCTGACGCTGTGTGACCTTTTTTCCATTTGAAAGGCCGCTCTCTTGATTTGGATAACACGTTTGCGTTTAGACTGTAAAATGTTGTTTTATTTCATATCATCATTTTCATTTCCCACTAAGAGAGTCGGTGCATAAAAATAAGCACACAGTCCATTCGCCTTTTATCTTTATACAGTTGCAAGTGGTTTCAGAGTGCACTTCTGCTCATTTACTCCAAGCAAAATAGGAAAAAATGTGTATATATTGCTAAACTGTTGTGTCCTGGGACATTACGGCTACATGTACCCACACAAAGAAATGACATGACAAAGTAAACATCTGATGAAATTGGACGTACTGATGATTAAAAAAAAAACAAAAACGAACAAAACAACAAGCTGAAAGCTGATCAGTGAATAACAACCTAATCAGTACATGCTGCTTTTTAATAATCAGGTGAATGTTCTAATATCCCTTCACACGGCCCTTGTTTATCAGCTGTACTCACACACAGATGTGTGCGTAATGAGCGTGTAAGAACATTCCCACGAAATGTGTGGAATTCACCAAGTTGTACTAATACTTAGGAATGTGTGTAAATACGAGCACAGCTCTGACCGTACTTCCGCACAGATTCTAGTGTTCGAACAGGGAAACCGGCGTCACAGCACGCACTCTCAGCACCTATGTACATTCTTTCATTTCCTCAAATGAATATTCATGTTTACTTACAAACGATATATGGGTAATTGAAGGCGTTTCTGAACGCAACACTGGCGATTACCTGCTAATGCGCGTACGGCTCAATGTTGGATGAATATAAGCTTTTTTTCTGTACTTGTACACAATCAAAATCAAATTCATGAGACAGGATTTAAAACTGTTTTTCTACCAAAGGCTGAGAAAAGATGAGGGTCAAATACAAGCACTACTGCAGCACTGAGTCTCTTCAAATGAGTCCACCTGATTGGCTGATCAGTCTTTGAAGCTGATGTTGCTCTAATGACCTTTTTATTTCCACAGATTTTGTTTGTTGCTTTCTGGTGTTTCCTGTAGTTTATGTGATTGCCACGGCCACACATGTACCCAAGATAAAAAAAATAAAAAAAAGAGCCAACATAAACTCTGACGTGTGGCATGTGCACTGCAGCTGAAATAAAAGCAAACTACAGGTTAATGAAGGTGCTCATCGCTTAAAACACTCATTTTTTCATGGTGAGAATGCACAGGGTATGTTCTGTGACACCACTCTGTTGAAAGTTCCCACGAAGCTGAGTTTTATTTGCATCACATGTTTATTTTTCCTATAAAAGCAGTAAATTACAAACTATGAGAAAATAAAATATGAAAATAACTTTTTCTAAACATTTTTTTGGGCCAGACACAGGTGTATCAGTGACATAAGGGTTTTTTTGTTATGTGATGTGCTTCAAGTGCTTAAATGCTTTAAAATTTTGGTTTTATGGGAACTTAAGGATGATTGGAACATCTGGGAGGCTGTATTCTGTTCTGCACTCTGTTTACTGAAGCCAAACCTTTCTTCTGTAGAAGCTCTTCCTCATAGCTGAGTTCAGTGTTTCCCACACATAGACTAATTCGTGGCGGTGCGCCACAGATTCAACACCGGCCGCCACATATTGCGTTTCGTTATTATTATTTTAATTTAACGCTATTTAAAAAATACTCGTATTCGTTCAGCTGCATTTCCTTAACCTGCTCTCCCTCAGTCTCTCTGTCCCTCGCGTCTCTCTCGCATAGCCTACACACACACACAGCCCCTCCCCTCTGTGCTTCTCTGGAAGCTTGCTAGCTTCTCTGGAAGCTTGCTAGCTTCAGCGTCGCGTTAGATTAGCTCTATAGCTCTGGCTCAACCGAAAGAAGACAGCTGGCGAAATTCACGAAAGGTTGGTATCACGTGCACCTTTATAAAATTAAAAAGTCCTATAAAAATATTTTATATTTTTAATACAATGTTGTCCCGTCCCGTCCCATAGCAAACATGCGATTACGCCTTCTTTATAAAGTTAACTAGTCGCAAGTTTGTCGTAAAAAAATAATAAAAATAATGTAGTTGGGTTGTCGAGGTCAAAACACTAGCAGATGTGAATCAAATAAAGTAGTTTTTTAAACTCTTACACTGAATGTTTACTGCTTCAATCCAGATGAGTATTGAAAAATATTTGCCGCGATTGAAAGAGACGTGTTGAGGATGAGGACCAGCCTGAACCGGAGGTATCAGTCTGAAACAGCTGAACAGTCCCACCAGTGTAATTAGCTATGTTATTCATTTGTTTACAATGAAGATGTGAAAATCTGCAGATCAGCCGCACCTGTGTCACCCATCCTTACGTCCCCCATAATTTTCCTTGATGGAGAAATTATCCAGGTTCTTAACTCCCAATGTGACATATATGTCACATTACAGATCTCTGACAGTGGGGGGTGGTATTCTGGAAAAAAATTCTGAAATGGGTTCTATGTGGTCTATTTAGTCTGTGTTATAACCCCTTTAATTTTCATTTAAGTAGAAATGGGTCTGGGTTCTTATGGGTTAATACAATAAAGTTCTGTGTGACCATTTATTAACGAAGGAATTATTTTGAAGAATTTTTAGTTTTTACCCCCCCCCCCCACACACATTGCCTTCACATCTGTGGGAAACACTGGAGTTGCATCTAGCTGTACTCCACCACATGAGTGCGTCTTATGTGGATTCTGATTACAGTTAACTGACCATGACTGATTGTCTGATGGGAGGACAAGCTTTGTTGTTGAAGTGACAGGAGAAGTTAAGGTGGCTCCGTTGAGGACTGAGTGCCCACGTAACAGGATGAGTTTATGCAACACAGGAACAAAACCTTGTCATTTGAAAGCCGCGGTTAGCTACCCTGAGTGCACTCAAAGCAACGGGGGAAGTCGTGGCTGGAACTATTCGCTGCATTTTTACAGCCGACCTTTGTCGTTTATGTCTGGATTCTCAGACAGCGTGTGCCCGCCGTGAGCTCTGCGACAGTTTGAATTTGCATACGTGGAGAAATGATTTGCATAATCACACAGCAGTCTTGTCAAAGGTGCTTTCAGAAGGTGCACGTTCCTCACCATGGTCATGCCGAGCACCAGCGGGGTGATGAAGTAGATGGGCGGCTGGCTGTGGCCCTGTCGCAGCTCGTGGAATGTGTAGAAGAGGTCTGTCCAACACACGATCCACAGGAACAAGCCAAACACCTGAGAGGAAGAGGAGGTAGAACAGAAAGCACAGACATGAGACACTATCGACACAGAGGGAAATTCACTTTTCAAAAGCAATTTGCTTAATGCAAGTCATCAGCTGGGGAGGTTTAAGTGTGAGATCTAGTAGTAAAACACTTTGCCATTAAATACAGGAGATCTTTTACACTTTCTTTAAAAAAAAAAAAAAACAATCTCCACAGTAGCTAATAAACTTGGCTAAAAATGAAATCTCATTATTGTTACCATTTAAAAATTCACAACAGTTAGAAAAATTCTATGTGAATCTAAGATTCAAAGCTGTGACGTTCTGAGGTAAAACACATCGACTCCAACCGCTGAGCGCCACCCTGCAGGAACACGGGAACATACTGGTCAGCCTGACGCAGAGCAGCGAGGACGTGCCGATTCTTCATCTTTCTCCACAGAATTTAGGAACCTCAGAGGAATCAAGGAAACTACAGTCTGAGGAAACCTTTGGGTTCCTTTTACAAAAACTTAAAAGTATGTGATATTTCTGGTTAAAACTGAGCATTTGCTCTTAATCTTAAGAGCATTTTCACATTTAAGTTCAATATTACACATTTACATTTATAAACCTAATATTTTAGACACATTGTAAAAGAAAAAAATTACTTAAAGTTATAAAATGGAGTTTCAAGCCGACATTGATATACCTGGAGTCCTCTGGAGTGCGTCCCCTCCCTGTAAACACTGTCTTTAAAAGTCACTGAGAATGTGAAGATGTCCTGGTTTGATCTTACTTTGGGAAACACCTTCACAAAATGATTTATGGATATTTACTGACTTAATGCGACAGTGCAGAACATCCGTCTCCCTGTCCTCACAGTGAGAGTAATCCCACATTTACCCTCCTCTTCCTTGCTTACCCTCACTCCTTTCTTCTTTCACACCATAATCCTTCCACAGCTTTGCCTCTGTCACTACCCTCCTCTGCTCCACTCATTTCTGGCTGGTGTAGAATGCATCAGTGCCAGTGCCCCACCACAGGAACGCCAACATAGACAACACACCAAACATTACAACCACGGATGAAATCCTAAATCCAGTTACATCCACTTCTACAGCAGTTGAGTTTAGGGATTAAACACCGTTACTTCAAAACGTATCATTTAGCTTACGGCCGCAGATGTGTACATTGGCTCGTGCCGCATGCAGCCGAGTCAACACCACCTTAAAAGTTGGAGGGGATGTTTTACAAACAAGACCACTGGTCTTGTGAAAGATAAATCAGGAGTTAAAATGTCCATCCATCCATCCATTATCTTCCCCTGCTCCGGGGATCGGGTCGCGGGGGCAGCAGCTTGAGCAGAGAAACCCAGACGTCCCTGTCCCCGGCCACTTCCTCCAGCTCTTCTGGGGGGACCCCGAGGCGTTCCCAGGCCAGCCGAGAAACACAGTCTCTCCAACGTGTCCTGGGTCTTCCCCGGGGCCTCCTCCCAGTGGAACGGGCCCGGAACACCTCACCAGGGAGGCGTCCAGGAGGCATCCTAACCAGATGCCCGAGCCACCTCATCTGACTCCTCTCGATGCGGAGGAGCAGCGGTTCTACTCCAAGCCCCTCCCGGATGACCGAGCTTCTCACCCTATCTCTAAGGGAGAGTCCAGACACCCTGCGGAGGAAACTCATTTCGGCCGCTTGTATTCGCGATCTCGTTCTTTCGGTCACTACCCACAGCTCGTGACCATAGGTGAGGGTAGGAACATAGATTGACCGGTAAATCGAGAGCTTGGCCTTCTGGCTCAGCTCCTTCTTCACCACGACGGGCCGGTGCAGAGCCCGCATCACTGCAGACGCCGCACCGATCCGTCTGTCAATCTCCTGCTCCATTCGTCCCTCACTCGTGAACAAGACCCCGAGATACTTGAACTCCTCCACTTGGGGAAGGATCTCATTCCCAACCCGGAGAGGGCATTCCACCCTTTTCCGGCTGAAGACAGTGATCTCAGATTTGGAGGTGCTGATTCTCATCCCAGCCGCTTCACACTCGGCTGCGAACCGCTCCAGTGAGAGCTGGAGGTCACGGCCTGACGATGCCAACAGAACCGCATCATCCGCAGAGACCCGATTCTGAGGTCGCCAAACCTGACCCCCTCAACACCTTGGCTGCGTCTAGAAATTCTGTCCATAAAAATTATGAACAGAATCGGGGACAAAGGGCAGCCCTGACGGAGTCCAAGCCTCACAGGAAACTAGGGCTGCTCGATAATGGGAAAAATCCATATCACGATATTTTCAGTCAATATTGATATCAAGATATTTTAAACGATATATATATATATATATACGGGGGTTTTTTGCCAGCGGCAAAAAATATCCCATGGGCTGCCCTCTGCTGGCCTAGGTCTACCTCTACTAGAGCTACACCTTGTTGAGTGCTGAGCACATACAGTATAATTATTATAGGCTTCAGTAGTACCTTTTTGTTAACACTGTATATTTTGTATTTTGAGTCATAATTATGACTATATTTTTATTATTTTCCAAACGACCCCTACTAAAACACCTAGACATATCCATACAGAAAAGGGTGTATAAGCTCACATTTTGAAACACACACTTAAACACACACAAAAAAGAGCCTTTAGGGAGCGAGACAGGGAGTTACTGAGGAGTATACAGAAGCAGCTCAAAGTCAAGATCAGAGAGCGCAAGGAGGTGTATAGAAAGAAGCTTGAGAGTAAACTGCAGAGGAACAATATCAGAGATGTGTGGTCAGGAATGAAGAAGATCACAGGCCTCAAGCAGAGGGAGGATCGGATGGATGGAAGTCTGGACAGAGCAAATGAGCTGAACACATTCTTCAACAGGTTCAGTTCAGGAACAAGCTCACCATCCTCCCCTCCTGTTCCCAGCCAAAGAGACATCCCACCCTCCTCTGACCCACAGCTTTCCTGTAACATCTCCACCTCCACCTCAGTCATGGATTCTTCTGCTTCCACTAGTTTGTCATCAACCCAATCAGGAGATGCTGCTGTCCCCTTTGCCTCCCCCTCCCATTTTTCTGTTTCTAGAAGTCAGGTGAAGAGGCAGTTGGAAAGACTGAACCGGAACAAGGCTGCAGGTCCAGATGGTGTCAGCCCCAGAGTCCTGAAGGCCTGTGCAGAGCAGCTCTGTGGGATTCTGCAACACCTTTTCAACCTTAGCTTGACCCAAGAGAAGGTACCACTGTTGTGGAAGACATCCTGTCTGGTTCCGGTACCAAAGAAAACTCACCCTTCAGTCATCAATGACTACAGACCTGTTGCCCTGACATCCCACATCATGAAGGTCCTGGAGAGACTCCTGTTGACCCACCTGTGTAAGCAAACCAGCACATATCAGGACCCCCTGCAGTTTGCTTATCGCCATGGAGTTGGAGTTGAAGACGCTATCATACACCTGCTTCAACAAACCCACTGTCATCTGGACAAAGCAGGCAGCACTGTGAGGATCATGTTCTTTGATTTCTCCAGTGCATTTAACACAATTCAGCCTGATCTGCTTCGTCTGAAACTCCAGAGGACTCAGGTGGAGGCCTCAACAATCACCTGGATTAATGACTACCTGACAAACAGACCACAGTTTGTCAGACTGAAGAATTGTGTGTCTAACCAGGTGATCAGCAGCACAGGAGCACCACAGGGGACTGTACTCTCACCATTCCTTTTCACTCTGTACACTTCAGACTTCCAGTACAAGTCAGACTCCTGTCATCTACAGAAATATTCAGATGACTCTGCAGTGGTCGGGTGTATCAGAGATGGACAAGAAGCTGAGTACAGAGAGCTGGTGGACCGCTTTGTGGCATGGTGTGGGAACAATCATCTCATCTTGAATGTTAACAAAACAAAGGAGATGATTGTAGATTTCAGGAGAAACAGGGTCAGATCAAACCCTGTTTCCATCATGGGAGAAGAAGTGGAGGTGGTTGAGGAATATAAATACCTTGGTGTTCATGTGGACAACAGACTGGACTGGAGACACAACAGTGAAGCCATCTACAAGAAAGGACAGAGCAGACTGTACTTCTTGAGGAAGCTAAGGTCCTTCAAGGTTTGCAACAAGATGTTGCAGATCTTCTACAAGTCTGTTGTTGAGAGCGTCATTTCCTCTGGCGTCATCTGTTGGGGCAGCAGCATCAGAACCAGGGACCTAAAAAGACTCAACAAACTGATAAAGAAGGCTGGTTCTGTTCTGGGGACGACTGTGGAACCTCTGGAGACAATGATGCAAAGAAGGATTTTGCATAAAATCAAGAGAATTATGGACAACCCTGAACATCCTCTCCATGAGACTGTTATCGGAAAACAGAGTCTCTTCAGTCAAAGGCTTCTTCAGTTTGGATGCAAAACGGACCGCTACAGGAAATCTTTCCTGCCCACAGCCATCAGCATCTATAATAACTCCTTGGTTTAATTGAGCTACATCAACATTTAATTTCCCTCTGGGATAAATTAAGTATTTTTGAATTGAATTGAATTATATCTTTTTCTTCAAATCTAAAGTGGTCCCAGATCACCGAACTTTTTCTCCCTTTTTTCTCAATTAACTGAGCCTGCCCTATATCTTCCATTTCCAGTGTTGTTGTTGCTAATCTCTCTTCAGCGGTATTTAAAAAAAAAAAAATAATAATAATTTTTTTTTTTTTTTTTTTTTAAATAATATCGTTTATATTCGACATTATTAATTTTGAGATCGTTTGACACCAATATCGTTATCGCGATCGAAATTCGATATATTGCACAGCCCTACAGGAAACATGTCCGACTTAAGCCTGATTCTTACTCGGCGCAAACGCGCAACTGTTCTGGCTCGACAACCATTAATGACGTCATCGAAAGCGCCAGCCCCTTCACAGTTCCTTCAGCTCATAAGTGCAGTTTGCGCCGAGTATGCGTCACATTTGCAGTTCTCTCCAGACCAGCGGGCGTCACTGTTGAGGAAACAAGCTGAAAAGCATACGAAGAAAGCATACACAATGCCACCTGTGGTGTCACGTCAGCTGAGGCTGGCACATCTGATGCGGAATGAATTTACTCTGGGTGTAGAACTGTATATGTATCTCAGAGCTAAGCGGCTGCGGCAAAAACAGAAGAGAAGGTGGAATGTTCGTCCTTTGCAACAAGACGAACTTTGTCAAACTTTGTCAAA
Source organism: Odontesthes bonariensis (assembly GCF_027942865.1). Taxonomy (NCBI): domain Eukaryota; kingdom Metazoa; phylum Chordata; class Actinopteri; order Atheriniformes; family Atherinopsidae; genus Odontesthes; species Odontesthes bonariensis. Next base: position 29,185,304 of record NC_134528.1, on the reverse strand, counting down.
CGTTGTCCCAGTGTAACTTCATAGACGTGTCGTACAGATGTTTGTAGAGGCGCATCCTCTCGGTCACCGCGGTCTCTGCAGTGTTCATGTTTCCTTTCTCTTGGTCAGCTGTTTCCGGTTGAGCGCGCGCGAAGTCAGAAAAAAAGTTGTGTGCGCGCCCTTGCGACGCGCGAGGATTTTTTAGCTTGCGACGGGGGGCGTGGCGGAATTTTGGGTCACGTGACCGTTTGCGCCATTTGCGACCAGCTAGTAAGAATGGGTCAAAGCGAGGTTGCGCCGAGTAAGAATCAGGCTTTACGATGCGATGCAGACCAAACTTTGACACCGGTCATACAGAGACCGAACAGCCCATATCAAGAGGTCCGGCACTCCATACTCCCGGAGCACCCCCCACAGGACTCCCGGAGGGACACGGTCGAACGCCTTCTCCAAGTCCACAGGGAGTGTGATCCCCCTGTAGTTGGAACACACCCTCCGGTCCCCCTTTTTAAAGAGGGCAGTGTTTCCCACAGAATTTTTGGAAACTATGGGGGGGGGGGGGGGGGGGGGTAAAATCACGCGGCGTAAATTTGTGCGACTGCAGATTTTATTTTATTTGATTGATTTGCACACATTCATTCAAATATATAAAAAAAAATACACAGCAAAAACCCAACAAATTAAAAAAAAAAAAGGAATGTGTGCTGGAGATGTCAGAAACCCTTGTGGGCTTATAAGGAAACCTCATCTTGTCATTAAGACCCAATGATAACAAATGTAATAGAAAATATTTACAGGTTAAAACTAAACTTCATGAAAAATATGAATGGATCATATACAGTGAGTACTTATGCCTTTTTGAGAAACTTGAAAAGGTTTTCCTTGATAACAAAGGGTATAGGAAGTACACAATGAGTTCAGGAACACATCAGAAGTGGTTTGGTTTTGATATCTTTAAAAATAAGAGAGCTATTACAAAATAAAAGCCATAAATAAGACTGAGTCATATACACTGATTACTGATACCTTTTTAAAAATAATTAAAAGGTTGTCCTTGATAATAAAGGGTGTGGGAAGTACACAATGAGTTCACAAACTCATCAGAAGTGGTTTGGTGTTGATATCTTTAAAAACAAGAGAGATATTAAAAAATAAAAGTCTAAAATGGAATTAACTATGCACACTGAGTAAATGTTCTACCTAAAATTATTTTTCTGGAAACTAAAAGGCTGTGAAAGCTTTATAGTGAGTTCACAAACCCATCAGAAGTGGTTTGGTGTTCATTGGTTGAATATCCAGTGAGAACAAAAAAGGCGTTGCACTTTTGCGACGGTCCCTAAGTGCTCCGGCTGCCGTAGTTCACTTAGAAGTATATTCGGCGCGGTTACTCTGATCTTTCGCCACACTTGCTTACTTTGGTGAGTTGATAAAGCCTGTGGTATGTTAGTCTTAGTTTTCTGTAAATATTAATACCATCCTGACGCTAATTGGTGCGGTTTTCGTGACGCTATTACAATTACAAAGCCAGAAAATAGGCGAATGTCGAATATAAAACCAACTTCACCCCGCTCCGCCTAGTCGGGACGGTTGAAACACATGCGGGACGGATGAAACACCTTATTTTAAACAGAAACTATTGAGCTTTCCATTTTTTTTAAGCAACATACCGGACAACATCCTAGTGTACTCGTCATTGCTCAAATTTCACATTATTTCTCATAATATAAATAGGTCAAAAAAATATGTTTGTCAACAAAATCACGATGATTACAGCTGACCTTTATGCACATGCACCCACTGATCGATAACGTGTGTGTCAATCGCCCCGACAGCGACTAATAACACATAAGCCTTTTTTGCCACTAAACTTCAAAACTCTGACATTGCACACTTTAGGACATGTTTAATTACTAATTCACCTGTTGTATAGTCATATTGGTTGGTTTTCGAGGAAATCGCTGTTTAAAAAAAAAAATAAATAAATAAAATAAAAAAAATAAAATTGCTGTGTTTCAAACGATTGGGATTCGGAAACTATGGCGGCCAAAAGGAAACTATGGCGGGCCGCCATAGTTTCCTCAATGTATGGGAAACACTGGAGGGGGACCACCACTCTGATCTTTTTGACCACCTCGGCAACTTCAACCCCAGAAATGGGAGGCCCCACTTCTGAGCTCCTCGACTCTGCTTCCTCGTCAGAAAGCGTGTCAGTAGGGCTGGGCGATAATTGGATCTCGAATTGGGATCGCAATAAAATTTTGATCGATCTCGATAATCTGCTTGTGACCTACATTCGATAGGCTATCACATGGCAAAAGTAAACACAGCAACAGTATTAGCGTCTGCCAACTTCCCTGTTGTGAGCAGCATGGCTGCAGTTGCAGAGAGAGACTGAGAGGGAGAAGAGAAAGAAAAAAAAATAAGTTGGAAAAAGGAGGAGAAAATGAGTGAAACTGGGGTTGAGTTTGCATAAAATCCTCACATAACTCAGCCTACTAAGCCATGAGCAGGGAGTCCGACACGAAACAGAGTAGTGTGTAATGTCGAGCACATGTTCCGACAAAGACAGGGAATACTGCTAATCTTTTTCATCATCTGAAGCAGCGCCAACCGTTTGAACACAGAGAATACAAACACATATATATTGTAGTTGTGTTCCCAGTCAATGTTTAATAAAGAGAGCGGCAACTCCTCACTGAAGCAAGCGAGCAAGTGCAGCGCACCGAGTTCAGAGCAACAAGTTTCCTGTGTGTTTCTTAAACAAGTAAGTGAGTAAGTTTACTACGTTTGAGGGATGTCTACATCTGCTGAGCCGTCGGGAGAGAGCTCCCGAACATCAAGAGACAACCGCTCAACACAGTTGAGGTCAGCAGAGCCCCGTCCCCACCATAAACGGTGTAGACGGTGCACCGCTGCCCCCCCGAGCCGCCGGATGGTGGACCAGAATCTCTTCGAGGCCGTCCGGAGGTCGTTCTCCATGGCCTCACCGAACTCCTCCCAAGCCCGAGTTTTTGCCTCAGCACCACCGAAGCTGCGCTCCACTTGGTCTGTCGGTACCCATCAGCTGCTTCCAGAGTCCCACTGGCCAAAAAGGCCCCATAGGACTCCTTCTTCAGCTTGACACCTAACGGTCACAGCTCCGGTCAGCCGGAGCAATGGAGGCACAGAACATGGCCCACTCGGACTCAATGTCCCCCACCTCCCCCGGGACATGGTTGAAGCTCTGCCAGAGGTGGGAGTTGAAACTCCTCCTTACAGGGGATTCCGCCAGGCGTTCCCAGCAGACCCTCACAATACGTTTGGGCCTGCCAGGTCTGACCGGCTTCCTCCCCCACCAGCGGAGCCAACTCACCACCAGGTGGTGATCAGTTGACAGCTCCGCCCCTCTCTTCACCCGAGTGTCCAGGACATACGGCCGCAAGTCCGACGATACGACCACAAAGTCGATCATCGAGCTGCGGCCTAGGGTGTCCCGGTGCCAAGTGCACATATGGACACCCTTATGCCTGAACATGGTGTTCGTTATGGACAGTCCATGACAAGCACAGAAGTCCAACAACAGAACACCACTCCGATTCAGATCGGGGGGGCCGTTTCTCCCAATCACCCCCTTCCAGGTCTCACTGTCATTGCCCACGTGAGCAATGACAGTATAAAAAGTCCCTCCACCACCTGAAGGCGGAGGGAGGCTACCCTCTCTTCCACCGGGGTAAACCCCCCATGTACAGGAGTACAGCCAGGGGGCAATAAGTATGCCCACACCTGCTCTGCGCCTCTCACCACGGGCAACTCCAGAGTGAAAGAGAGTCCAATCCCTCTCAAGGAGACTGGTTCCGGAGCCCAAACTGTGCGTCGAGGTGAGTGCAACTACAACTAGCTGGAACCGCTCAACCTCGTGCACCAGCTCAGGCACCTTCCCCAAAAGCCAGCTCCACCTCCCGAGAGCCAGCTTCAGTAGCCGAGTAATTAAAATTAAAAATGTCGAATCTTCCAAATTAAATCATAGTTGTAACAAACGGCCAAAAAATGGGAATAAACTCCCATTAAGGGATGATTTAGTGTGGTTTTATGTTTCAGTAACGCGAGTAAAAGTTTGAACTTATAGATCTGACTATGAATCTTCTCCAGGTGGTTAATTCCAAAAGAACAAGAACTTTCAGACACAGAATATGTACTGATCTGCATGGAAATATAAACGAGTTGATGAATGAAATTCTTCTCACCGTTTTGAACCTGTTCAGAATGGACATCATGATGTATCCTTTGTTGTTCCTCTTGAGATAAAAACTGTAGATGGGGCTGACCGCCAACAGGTAGATGCACGGCAGCCATGACAGCACGGAGAGCTGGAAACACTCTGGGAGGTCGGGCCGATCTGTGTGGAACGTCCGATTGGCTACCTGTAGAGATGAACCGCACTTTAGTTTACACGCCTACAATTCTCTCAGTACTGTACATTAAAGGATCCCCGATGTAGAGTCTCAGGTAAAAGCCACTTTCAAGTTTAAAGCTGCCGTCGGCAGGTTTTCAAAATTCCGAGTCTAAAGTCGGAAAATTCGAACCGATACAACTTTCAGGTCCCTCCCCCAACCTCTACCAAGCTCCAAACCGCCCCCCAAACCCCTCCCCCTCCGTGGACGAGGCTGTGGACGTGAGTTCACACCAGTGTGAGCGCACACAAGCTGGGGCAGACTCACGCTCAGCAGCGTGTGCACAAGCTGTGATTGACAGGTAGGATTCCTCCACCCCAACGTGATTGGTTAAAAATTTTTTAATCGATTTTTGCAGGCACGATTACAGGCTTTAGAGGGAGCTATAGAATTCGGGATTTTTCCTAAACAGCCTATTTAATATTCTACTTCCAGAATCCCATGACAGTTCAGGCTAATATGACTAAAAAAAAAGTTGCAAACCGCAGCTTTAAGCTTTTCTGTATCACGACACTTTAAAATCACCTGGTCCTTATCGGGTTTTGTTATGACACAAATACAACTTTCTTGACTTTTAACCACAGAATTGAGCGCCCTTCCAGAAAAATGTCAAGACAACCACAGGGCTTCGGTGAGTTGCAGAGTCCATACTTTTATCATGCTCCTTTAGACAAACGTCTGAAGGCCCACCCAAAGGCAGGATAAAGATTATCACAACTGACAGTCTCCAACCACGTTCTATACATCACCACACCCTGAAGCTGCAGTTTGCTCTGCTGAGTGGAGGTTAAAGTGTTTGGCGAGAAGATGTGACGGCTCGCTGCTCCTGCGGGTGTGTGAGTATGCACTGTGGTCACCACAGGGGGAAGCTTCAAAATGTCCCTCGCTGCTCGACATGTTCTAAACATTTTTGACCCTGTGGTTTTATTGCTCTTCTTGACATCACAGATTTACCGTGAGTAAACAGATCCAGACACAGAGCAGTATTACGGAAGATGATTAAGACTTAGTGCTGGTAAAGGTCAGGAAACTTGCAAATGAGAAGTAATAATCATTTATATTAAAACCCTCAGCACTCTCTCTGGGGGAAGTAGGATTAATCTTTTGATGGCTGAAGAACAACAAGTGGGCAAGCCAGAGAACATCCAGAGGAGAAAAGTAAAGTAAACATGAATCATGCTGTAGTGGGATGTAACCCTGACACTGGACAAACACACTGAAGGCCCACCCACAGATACAACCAAGATAAACACAGCTGCCAGCCTCTTACACGCTCACTAACCACACCAATCTGCTGGAGCACGTGTGCACGACTGAGAGCATGTAAAAGAGGAGTTAAAGGAGCCGTTTGTGCTGGTGTGCAGGGCAGATGTGTAACATCTGTGTCCGCTCCAGTGAGATGTCCAGATCCGACATGCGTTTTCAGCTTCCACTGCAAGAGTGGATGCACTCCATCTCTAATAATCACTCATCAGATGAGTCAGATGAGGTGGCTCGGGCATCTGGTGAGAATGCCTCCTGGACGCCTCCCTGGTGAGGTGTTCCAGGCCCGTCCCACTGGGAGGAGGCCCCGGGGAAGACCCAGGACACGTTGGAGAGACTATGTTTCTCGGCTGGCCTGGGAACGCCTCGGGGTCCCCCCAGAAGAGCTGGAGGAAGTGGCTGGGGACAGGGACGTCTGGGTTTCTCTGCTTAGGCTGCTGCCCCCGCGACCCGATCCCCGGACAAGCGGCAGATAATGGATGGATGGACAGATAATTTAATAAATAACTAGATCAGACAAAAAAATATAGTTGCTTAACTGGATTTTTCCATTTCAGCAAGCCTTGAATACAAATGAAGCCGCAGAGCTGGAAGTCACAGAAAAAGCTCCGATAAGGTGGATCAACAGGCCCGGATGCGAAAGAAATCTCAAAAGAGATAAAGAGCAGAGAAATCAAACGAATGATTCATCTCACTGAACTCACCAAGAGCCAGAAGAGCACATTGTTTTTCCTGACCAAGAGTTTTTGTTTGATTATCGGAGGAGAGCGGCCCACTTTATTGTGTTAGATCTGAAATTCAGGACTACTCTCCTTATGAAATGCCAAATGTCTGAAGCTCGTAAGTTAATCAAATTAATTCTGTTTGGTCAGTGCATCCAAAACAACAGCATCTGCATCTGCTTCCACTGTGAGCCGACAAACAAACTCCCTTGACCGACCCACCACCTTCCTACATATGAAATAATATCTCTGAGATGAAAGTCATTTCCTCTGGAGGATGTCCTCCGCAGTTGTTTTTGTTCTCTTGGAGTTTCTTTCCGGTTAGAACGGCTACTTCTACCAGATTACAACCGCTAGCAGCATACCTTATTCTGCCACTCTCCAGCAACACTACACAGCAAATGGAAATGTCCGATTCACATTTATTTTCTCTTCTTTTTTTTGTGCCACTTTTCAAAAGCTTTAACATTATCCTAATGTCTGTCATACATATATATGTATATATACGGTCTTAATTTACTCATCTAGATCTCATCCAGTAAGGTGCTGGCCCATTTCCCAACTATTTCTTGCACCCTTGCAAAGCATTAACTCAATATAACGAAATTCCGGTCCATCAAAGCAAAGATGCTGCAGGCGGACAGGATATTCTCTGGCTCCGCTGTATTCGGCCATAAACTCTTGCTGTGTTATGCTACATTCCAGCATTTCTCCTTCCCGCTGGTCAACCTGAGCAGCAGGAGAGCAGAGCAGCATGTCTGAGTCCACACTGTATGCAAAAACATATCCGTGTCTCAGCCAGCACAGAGCGAAGCACCGCAGGGTGAATGTCAAATCTACAAGTGTTCTCATATGTTCATGGCACACCTCGAGCAAAGCCAAGACTAAATACTATGGCTAATGACTTACCATAACGGACAAAGAGCTTCCCTTTGCACGCCCACCACTTCTTATCATGTTCAAAAAGGAAATAAACGTATATAAAGGTTATGGAGAGTCCACGTGAGCAAACAAGTTACTCGCTTGCACAGTAAGACTTTCATGTTCGGCTGGAAGAAACACTTTTCATGCATGACGGGAAAAATTGAAGCTTTGGCTGCTATGAAAGAATGCTGCTCTTGCACAACACACTCCCATTTTCACATATCTGATATGGAGGCTGGCTCCCACTGGTGCTTATCAAAGTTCTGTTTAAGCACACTGATACATCTGACATTGAATACTTTAGAACTGTTCAGGTACTGTTCAAGTGTAACAGTCAACATCAAGTTCAAGAGCATTCGAGTTAGATGAATAGTCAAGAACAGAGCATGCAGAGGCAGCTAACGGGCAGACTACAGGTTAGCTTTGTTTTAGTTTTAAAAGAAAAGGCAGCAGAAACCCCCTTCAATGTGGAGCAGAAAGTATTTCAACTAATGCACATCACCAAAGAACAATGGTGTGACTCACCATGACTCTGAAATCTGAAACCTTAACAAAAAAAGAGGCAGCTCAGGGTCTTTTCAGACAGCAGCCAGCCGCACCCTTTTCATCCCTCTTTTCTTACCGAGATAAGATGCAGACGATGTTTAGCTGCAGCTTAGGTATTTTCTCCTTTGTGAGGCTTTGATCGGTCTCTGTGATTGTTGCACTGCACGTGATGATCCAGGAAGATGTCCCATCCATGAGGGACGTAATGATGGAAATGCACCGTTTTATCAGTCGGTGGATTTTCTTTTTGACGCACAGCAAACTGACTCGACACGTTACAGCTCAAGCTGATCAGCTGGTTAAACAGCAGCTGTTCCGTTTGTCTCAAACACAGTGAGAGAGACTCTGGTACCTGGTTCTGCAGGAAAGGAATATTTGTTTTTTTGGGAGAGAACACACTGGGGAGTTCAATCGAGTAGCTGGCACATTCAAAACAATCATTACTTGCGTGCCAAGTTATGGCATTACACAGCAACTTTAAATCAAACAGCACAACTCTGGAATAACACACAGAAACACAGGCTGGCACACACCTGTCCCAGCGTCTGAACCCAACTAGATCAAAGTGCAGCAATGCTGTTCCTCTTACACATCTGCTGGCGTGTCAGGATTGATTTGTCTGCCTTTGTTGTTTGGTAACTGCATCCAGCAGAGGAAGGTTTAAATCAAAAATAGACACAGGTGCATTCAACAGAAACGTGGCACAGCAGACCGAGCATACTGTGAAGGTAAACTGGGGAAGAAACCAAGTTGGGCTTTAAAGCTCTCCGGACTGCCAAGGAAAGGTCAGGCTGACTGAGTGAAATCGCTTTGACCCAGCTGCTCTTTGGATCGCTGTGACTCACTGTCCCGACTCCATTCACATGGAGCAGTGTGAGCTTGTGCCACCCGAGTTTTAAAGACAGCTCTCAGCAGAAGGAGACTTTTTCTTCGATTTTTTTGTTTCTCTCTTGGGGACTTTTTGAAAATCTTAGTGTGGACTTAACCCCTCACCCACCGTCTGATCTTCATGGAGCAGTTCCTGCTGTCATGCAGACAAGTCTCGCTTTCTAATAAGAGTACACAATGATAGAGGTAGCAGAACTTTGAAGTGTGTGAGGTGGGCTTCAGATCTTGTAGAATGAAGGTGGGTTAGAAGTTACCCCTCCAACATCCAGTGAGTGTCGTCCTAATCGCGGTTCCGACATGCTTTCTGCTCGGCTCAGGTGGGACAGGAGAGTTTGATAATTGTTATCCAGTAAATGAAATTACGTGTGTGGTTCCTCTATAGGTGGAACACTTGCATATGGCTGTTAGAATTATAAAACTTGAGCTGACAATAAACTCGCTCAAATAATGTCAATTAAAGATTTAAGCATCTCTGTGTGTTTTAAGGACGCTAATACAGTTTAAGCCCGCTTAATACATAACATAAATACAACCGTTTACTGACGATAAACACAGAAACAGAAATCTTAATGATTTGTCCTTGCTTTTTAGGCTTCGTAAACAAATGTTTCCAGCAGACAGGACAACAAGTGGACATCATTTAAAGTGCATCGACTTTAAATGAACCATGATTATCTGAAATAGTCGCGATAATCGCGTTACATAATAAATGCAACAGGCCAGCATCTGTCAACTTAAAGGGACACTGTGTAATATATTAAAGGTAGGGTAGGAGATCATGGATTTTGAGTCCAGCGAAGCTGCATTTTGAAAATACACCGGTAAAAAGTCCCAACCCTTTTCTTCACTTTTCCCCAAAAGGCACGCCTCTAGAGTACATGAACGCGCACGAGCACGAAGGTGCACGAGCACTGTTCTGACAGCAAGCATCGATCGTTGCCGTATTTAGTATTTAGTTTATGCTAACTATACGTTTAATAATGCTAGGTGCTAGCCAAGCTGGCTCTAGTTTAGCTTCCTGCAAAGCTTCTGGACGTTCACGGAGCAGGGTACGCGCACAGGGAGAAGGAGGGGGAGGGAGGAGCAGATTGCAGTTTGATAGACGGCATCAGTATCCAATCATTGTGAACGGTCCGTTCACAATGATTGGATACTGTTTTTCCTAGATTGTACGTTCTAGAGGCCACTAAAACTTTTCATATTTGTGTCAAAACTTTTAATTAATTGGTTGCAATGGGGGTGTGAAGAGTATTTCAAGCAATATGTAAAAAAATGTTCCAAAAAAAGATCCCCTACCCCGCCTTTAAGTCATTTATTAGCTCAAATAAACACATTCATTCATAAATTAGTCCTCATTGGTGTAAAATTATCTCTGTCAACAATCTCACTTATCCTCCTGAGTGAAGAATAACTTGTCTGTATCTACATAGAGCGGGCAAGCTCTATGGAGGCTGCCATGTCCTTCCGGTCTATGGAAAACGACGAAGTGCCGAGAGGGACATAAAGCACTTCGAATCGCGTTTTCCCCAACGCCAGGCCTGCAAGCGGAAATGACGTCATTTTGACGTCCCGTTTGCACGCAGGTATAAACAGAGCCAGTCTACGCCATTAGACATTCTCTGGTATAAACCAGCCTGAACGGCCTGCACTTTTGTTCGCAATGGAAGACCATAGTTATGCCACGCCACAGGAGAAGGGATCCTCGTCGCCAAAAAGAGAATCTTGACACATACCGCCTGCCGTAGTTCAACAAGTTGCAACGCACATTTGAAAACGCGAGGCGCTAGAGAGCAAATTCATTCGACTTTGCAAAATAAAATTGCACCACTAGATGGGGGAAGAAATGACACAGTGTCCCTTTAAGATTCTCCGTGATGCATAGCGATGAGATGACATCGTAGTGTTTCCAACAGAAGCCAGACCGGCTGTATCCACAGCTTTAAGAACAGAAAATGGATCCATAGCTTTCAAAATGCCAAAAAAGTCCTCACCCACAATGAGAATCACTTCAGCTTAGAAAACGCCCGCAAAAACATGGGAATGAACCAAAACTCACAGGGAAAAAAAAACAAGCGCAGATAACCACAAGCTCTTCTTTCTTACTTTAGATGTGACAACTGCGGGTTGATCATGCAGCACACGAGTGGTCTCCAGTCAAATAGATTTGAAAGAGAAACAAAGTGTCAGTGGAACACATATCCGGCCAGGTCAAAGACTGTGACTCACACATCGTCTTATCTGAAGGAAACTACCGACCTATCAGTCAACTGCATGAGTAATGAGGAAAAAGAGCAAGAACAGAACATGTTGGGGTTTAAACCTTATGTCCTGCGACGTTTGAACAGCAGGGACACGTTCCGCTCATATCACAGCTGAGGACATCAGATGAAACCCAAAACATCCAAAGTGAACCGTTTCTATGGATGTCATGTCGAGGAATGATAGAGCTCTACCCAATAAGTGGACATTACAGAGGATATTAGAGTGAGACAATATTAGTGGTAAAGACGGTAATCTGGCGCCAGTTCAGAATCGATTTAGTGAATCATACCGACAAAACGCCATTTAAAGAGATTCAAACTAAACCATCTGCACAGCACTGTCAGGAAAGATGGACCGAGTCTTTACCGAGACATGAAGATCACTTAAAGCTACATTTAAGTTCTCCAGCAAATTGGCGTCGCAGCACTGCAGCGTTGTTGATGAGTAGTTGAAAAGACAAACGATAAGAAGCAGCGCCGCAGACAACTTCTCTTTAATCTTCAGTGCCTACATTACCCACAAAGCAACACAAAGCAACAATTAATGTAACCAAGTCTTTCTCGATAGAACTGATGTGACTCTAAACATTCACGTGTTATGAGGCTGGAAACACAACCAACACGAAAACGGCTTATCAACGACTGTAAAAGGAGGCCGAGGACATGTCAGGATGGTGTCCGTCAACTTTGCTGTTCTGGAAGACGAATGGCCATTAAGTGCAGCTTTAAGAGTGACAAAATATCAAGGGAGTTTGACTGAATGCCTTCATTATACAGTGACAGGCCAAAAATGGGATAATTTTCTAGTATTTCTCGAGTACAAATGTGAAGGGAAAAGCAGTGTGACTGAACACATTCTAAGTGCACTGATAGAGCCAGCATTTCTCTGAGAAATAACACATTTTGTAGCAAATACAAGCAAACACGTTTACGTTTCAAAACTAACAGACATTTGATCATCATAAAGAAGGAAGGCGTTTTGAGTTAATTACAATGAAAACAAGCACAGTTTCTTTCCGATTTAGGATCAATTCCGTATTTTGGGAGGATATCAGTGGATCTCCTAAAATCCAGGAGGTTCTTTTATCAAAGGTTTTTATTGCAATGTTGCAACAGCACGCAGAGGTCAATTGATTTAAATACTAACGCCATAATACTTCACCAATCACTATAGAGTTCCGGGGAAGCAGATCAGAAAACCTGGAACAAACAGTGGGGAAAATAAGCATTTGATACACTGCCGATTTTGCAGGTTTTCCCACTTACAAAGAATGGAGAGGTCTGTAATTTTCCTTGTAGGTATACTTCAACTGTGAGAGACAGAATCTAAAAAAAACATCCAGAAAATTACATTGTATGATTATCAAATAATTGATTTGTATTTTATTGCAGAAAATAAGTATTTGATCACCTACAAACCAGCAAGAATTCTGGCGCTCTCAGACCTGTTACTTGGTCTTTAAGAAGCCCTCCTATCCTCTACTCATTACCTGTATTAATTGCACCTGTTTGAACTTATTACCTGTATAAAAGACACCTGTACACACACGCAATCAATCAGACTCCAACATGGGCAAGACCAAAGAGCTGTCTAAGGACACCAGGGACAAAATTGTAGACCTACACCAGGCTGGGGTGGGTTACAGAACAATAGCAAAGCAGCTTGGTGAGAAGGCAACAACAGTTGGTGCAATTATTAGAAAACTCATGTTGACTGTTAATCTCCCTCGGACTGGGGCTCCATGCAAGATCTCACCTCGTGGAGTAAGAATGATCATGAGAAAGGTGAGGGATCAGCCCAGAACTACACGGGAGTACCTGGTCAATGACCTGAAGAGAGCTGGGACAACAGCCTCAAAGGTTACCATAGTAACACACTACGCCGTCATGGATTAAAATCCTGCAGGGCACGCAAGGTCCCCCTGCTCAAGCCAGCACATGTCCAGGCCCGTCTCAGGTTTGCCTATGACCATCTGGATGATCCAGAGGAGGCATGGGAGAAGGTCATGTGGTCAGATGAGAGCAAAACAGAACTTTTTGGTGTAAACTCCACTCGCCGTGTTTGGAGGAAGAATGAAGATGAGTACAATCCCAAGAAAACCATCCCAACCGTGAAGCATGGGGGTGGAAACATCATGTTTTGGGGGTGCTTTTCTGCAAAGGGGACAGGACGACTGCACCGTACTGAGGGAGAATGGATGGGGCCATGTTTCGCGAGATTTTGGGAAACCTGCTTCCCTCAGCAAGAGCATTGAAGATGGGTCCTGGCTGGGTCTTCCAGCAGGACAATGACCCTAAACACACAGCCAGGGCAACTAAGGAGTGGCTCCTTTAAAAAGCATTTCAAGGTCCTGGAGTGGCCTAGCCATTCTCCAGACCTGAACCCAATAGAAAATCTTTGGAGGGAGTTGAAACTCTGTGTTGCCCAGCGACAGCCCACAAAACCTGAAAGATCTGGAGAAGATCTGTATGGAAGAGTGGGCCAAAATCCCTGCTGCAGTGTGTGCAAACCTGGTCAAGAACTACATGAAACGTCTGACCTAATTGTGAAACAAAGGTTCTGTACCAAATATTAAGTTCTATTTTTATATTGTATCAAATAATAATTTTCTGCAATAAAATGCAAATTAATCATTTTATAATCATACAATGTGCTTTTTCTGGATTTTTTTTTTAGATTCTGTCTCTCACAGTTGAAGTGTACCTAGGATGAAAATTACAGACCTCTCCATTCTTTGTTAGTGGGAAAACTTAAAAATTGGCGGTGTATCAAATGCTTACTTTTTTCCCTGTGTGTGTGTGTGTGTGTGTGTATATATATATATATTTACATCTAGGGTATGCTCTTTCAACGTTTGAACAGAATTACTTGTTTCTATGCTCAGATGTTTTACTGAGCACCATAACAGTGTTTCACCTCAGAACTAGGCCTCTCAGATACACAGCTGCCCTGCACTGCCAGCCCTTCTCCTTCACTCAGTTTTCACCTGTGCACTCACAAAACTTCTGCTCTTGAATTGTTGCTTTTCCCTTTTCAATTGCTTTGAAAGAAGTCCTTCACGAAGATGCCACGATGCCCGCAGTACTGCTTTCTGTGGGTGTGCTCGTTTTATTTTACAGCGCCCCTCTAAACGATTAATTCAATTCAGTTCAATTCAATTCGGTTTTATTTATAAAGCAACAAATCACAACAAAAGTCATCTCAGGTCACTTTACAAGGAAAGTTCAACTGAAGTCGAACTGCGTGCAGTTGAATTCATTATAATCCAATTGAGTCCAATTAAGGATGCTATTTAGCTGGTATTATCTGTGTGTCTGCTTGTTGTAGAGCAGGAATATGTGATAGAAACAGAGTTTTATGTAATCTCTGATTTAAGACCTTCATGTCGACCTCTTAACGCAGCTTTCATTACAAGACGGTACGCCTGTGGAGCAATGATTACCTTCAGCAGCAATGCCACACATCTGCATACTCTCCTGGTGAGACGTCATGGTGAATCCCTGGATGCTTTTACAGCTATGCAACCACTACAACAGTAAAAGATAGACATGACCACAATGTTGCCACACATCTGTAAGTTCAAACGTGATTGCTATTGCACACTATTGCATGATACATTGCCAAAGACATTGGCCGTTTCTCAATACCAAGTACGCCAAGTACGTACTTGTGTACTTAGGAGCCGGCTAATAGCATACCTGTCAACTTTTGTCAACTCCTCTGCCATCTTTGCTTGACCTGCACTGCATTCTGGGATAGCAAGCTGTCTGAAGTCTACACAAGTCAGCACAGAAGCATACTCGCTAAAATGGGCGGAGCAAGTACGCATCCGGGAATGTGGAGCGCACTTGTCTGGATGCGCACTTTGAATTGGAACAGTACTTTATCCTTTAGTGATGACGTTTCAGAAGTACACGAGAACACAAGTACAGACAAGTACGCATACTGAGAAACGGCCACTGTGCCACTATTAAAATTGTAATGTAAAGCTACCAGAGAGACAGGTAGCAAGCCTGGTCGTTGTTTTTCATTCGCATATGGATTTAAAGAGCAACGCTGGGCTTAAGAGTTGTTCATGGATGTACTTTGTTTCTTGCTAGCTGCCGGGGAACTGATTTTATTCAAAGTTAGCCTAGCCGGCAGCCGGCAAGTAAAGGTGACAAAAAGCAAACTGTCAAGTCATTTCTTCAGTACCAGTATGGTTTTCTGCAACTGTGCGACATTCATGAGCCACTAATCTCTTTAAATGTTTCCAAGAAAACAGGAAATGGGTGAAGGGATTTCTCAAAACATGTGCAAACATCAAATGTATCTAAAGTAAACACGTTTGCACGATTATACGGAGCCCCTAAAGGGACATGGAGGGATTTTTTTTTTTGTGCGAGATCTCGCAAAAAGTATTGCGGGATCTCGCAATAAAGTTTTTTTCCCACGTCAGTGAACCGGAAGTAAAATAGACACAGCGATGGAGGAGCCTACCCATCATCCGTGGGAGAAGTTTATTGATTTCTATTTTAGTATTGGCCTAACATATAAAGACATCAAATCCGTTCTTGCACGTAGACATGGCTTTGACATAAGTGAGAGACATCTGAAATCGCTGTGTACGTTTTACTTCCGGTTCACGGACGTGGGAAAAAAACTTTTGCGAGATCTCGCAAAAAAAATAAAAAATAAAAAAAAAAATCCCTCCATATCCCTTTAGGGGCTCCGTACGATTCTAACGAGCTTGGAAGTCAATATTTGGTATGAGCACCTTCATTCTTCAACACAGCCTGAACCGTCTCAGACAAACCTTTTAATCATTCAGTTTGATTTATTGTCACTTTTACTTGCCAGCTGCAGGTCTAATCGGCTTAGAATAAAATCAGTAACCTGGCAGCTACCAGGGAATAGTTCTCCAGGCTTCTTGAAGGACTTCCCAAAGCTCTTCTTTGGATGTGGGCTGCCTTTTGTTGCGTTCTCTGTCAAGATGATCCCACACTGCTTCAATAATGTTGAGGTGCGGGCTCGCTGAAGGGTTCCAACACAAAAACCTACCACTGTTCTTTGGTTATTTACACATGCTCAGTGTCACATCATGTTCTCACGCTGCGGAGAGCGGACACACTCTCCGCCAGGTGGATTCCCCCTGAGTGTCCGCACCGCAGGGAGCTGAACACGGCGGGATGGCTCCGGCTGATTTCACCAGAGAGGAGGCAGGCGGACAGGGAGACACAGAGTTCCGACCGCAGGTCTCTCTGCTTCCTCTGTCCCCGGTGGTGTGAGCTGCTGAGGGCAACACACGCACCCACAGCACTTCGTACATCTACTCGCAATAAAAAAAAAATTTAAAAAATAAAAAAAAATTTAAAAAAATAAAATAAATCACCATGATCACCATCATCGTCCCCACTGCTCTCAGACTCGGACTCCGACCCACTTTCACTGGCAATGGCTGGCTCGAACCTGTATGGTTCTAGCCCCAATCCCTCCTCGGTTTCTTCCTCAGGCTCTTCATTGTCATCAACAATATTAGGCTCGATATTTGCCGTGAAGAAGCTGTCCAGGTCTGGCAAACTGCTGGCTTCGCTACTAGAACTACTAGTATCAGACATGGTGATTGTTCCAGCAGTTGGCACGCGTGACGTCACGCACCTGTCGTCGGTTTGCCAAAATTCGAGTCAAATGTGGTGATAGTTTATTGGGCCTAATCAGGACTATCCAGGGGCCTAAACTTATTTTAAAATCACAAAAAAAAAATCCATGGTATATAAGGAATCGATCGGCTATTTCAGTTTTGTGCAAAAAAAAAAAAAAAAAAAAAAAAAAAAAAAAAAAAAAAAAAAAATCACCTTTCTGTAGGCCTTTAAAAGCAGATTAACAGATAGACTAGAAGACTCACACTTCTGATCCGATTTTACAAATGTAAAAAAAAAAATAAATAAATAAAAAACTCAGGAAGGAATATGTCACAGAGCAGCGCACCGTAATAATATAATATATAAAGGGTCAAACCCTGATGTTAAATGTTTGAAAAGGATGTGCTGTCACTGATCTCACGGGTTTCAAGCCTGAAAAAATTCTTCACAACTTTTCAATTCCTGGTTTTATGCTGAGTTAGCAGTCTGTGAGTTAAGGAAGTGCACTCTGCATGTGGAGATTTTCCTGTCAAATCGGATGTGGTGCACGGCGGTGGTCACGAGTGACAACTCAAATTACTGTAAAAGGTTTTAAAGAAATTACTCTTCACGTGGGTTCTTTCTATGCTCCAATTTTCAGGAAACAGGGCATGGAAGTTGTTTAATTCTTGCTGCCAGCAGACAGACTAGCGGCGCTGAGAACGTTTGAGGAACAATAGCAGGGCGGTTTTTCCAGATGCTGTAAAATCTCCAATGCTGACAGGCTTTTGGGGGGGAATAATTGTAAATAATTCCCTCAATAAGCAGACATTTCTGTATCAGAACAATATTTAATTACCTAAAGTCTGATAGCTCAATCCCTGAGTGAACAGACTCAAAGCAGCACCATATTCCTGAATGTACAAAAGTATTGATAAAAATGTAAATCAATTAACAAAAATCAATTTCCCCACGCAACACTATGTGTCATGATGACTTCTTCAATTACAACACGTTCCTCTTTGCAGTTTCTATTCAGCTTCACTGCATTCAAACCCTGATAACCACACGAGACATGAACAACTCCAGACTTATGCAAGTCCTCCTGCCCGCTTGCTCTTCCTCTCAGCTGTAATCCAAGCTGCTGCTGACAGTCTGAATTGTTGGTATATAAAGCTGCGGATAAATAGGCTTTGGATGAGCCTGTTAATGTGCGCACTGGCTGAGCACCCCAGGTCAAAACTCCTCTTGTTGTGATGTCATCCCCAAGTTCAAGATGAAACACTCTTCTCAGTGGCCCTCATTTATCAAACTTGCGTAAGACGAAAAACGTGCGTAGGTCGTGTGTACGTTCTTTTCTGCGCAAAGGTTGGCATTTATCAAATCCATTGTGAGCGCAGGAAAGATGAAATCGCCACGACAGGTCTGAAGCCGTGTACGCACTTTTCCATTTTGACTTGCGGTGACTGCAATAGCATACATAAACAGCAGCGTCACTAGTGCGTGCCTCATGAGTTGCAACAAATCCCTTGGTTAAAATTACAGACTTATCACTTCAAAGAAGGCCCATGTTTTATTTGACTTCAACATAAATATAAACATAAACGCAAATTAAATACATTAAACAAGTACAACTCCGTAATTGGAAGAGTGATGGCTCATTATTCAACCGCGCACCCTCACACCGAACGCATACGTGCACGCGTGCCACTGTGGAGAGGTTAGGGCACCTAAAGGGCAGGTGGATCTGTCTCTCGGCTGCGGGGGGAACCCTTCTATATACGCCCGATAAGGTATGCAATATTATTATTGCATGCGGGGTTCTCCATACATTGCCCAAAAAAAGGGAGTGCCATTTCCAGATGTACATCCAGAGGACCCCATACCCAGAGATTCTTTCCACCAGCCTGCACAGCCAAGAGCGCTCAGGAGGAGAGAGGAACTTATTCAGCGATTCTGACTTTTGGTAAGCATTCTGTTATTCAAGGAAAAAAGACGTAGCTCCGATCAGGCCAGCCACCCTCTCCTCCAAGGCACTCAAATCCAAACCTGGATCGGAGATTGGAGAAAAAGTAAAACATCGTTCAATTTTAGATTTCATTTAATCTGGAGTTTATCACATTTTATTGACCATCACAGTAGGGGAAAATACATAACTCGTCCGGTCTGCGATTTACATCACCAACGCTGTTGACAGCGTTTCTTTGCCGCCTTTCGTCTATCCATGTCGCAAATTCTAGAGGTGCGGACTCTCAACCCCCTTTTGTGGAAGGCGTGAGTAGGATAATTACGATGGATTTCAGCCGCCGGATTTATCAACAGCCGCTCGGTCTTACGATGGGATTGGTGTGGTACGCATGTTCTGTAAATCTCACTTGAGCCTCTGCGTACGACGAGTTCTCCGTTCATATCAACGATGCTTTCTACGACGGCTTGATAAATGAGGGCCACTGTGTCCAAGTGGAATTTTTGCTTTTCATTAATCAACCAAACATGCTGTTCAAATACTTTGGAAGACAGCTTCTCTAGAAGATGATTGATGTTCGCTTCAGTATCGTGGGACTTTTTTTAATTAGATTATTTACAGGCTAATACACTCAAAGCCTGATTCGTAAATGAACCAACGAAGCAATGAGCAACACAATGCAGATTTCACCTATGTAAACCTGGGCAATCGGCTAAGGATAAAACCGCAGGTTACATGTAGCACATTTCACTAACAACAAGACTGTAAATTAGCGCCTTAGACAAGCTTTAGCATTAATCTTGACCTGCACTGAACACGGACTGCTGAGCCCTGGGGATTACAAAGGTCTCCCGTTTGTTTGAAGTGGACGTGAAGCGCAGCAGCGAGTTTAAACCTCCTCTGATGGCCTCAAAACGGAGCCAGGTCTTCCAGCAATATCCTGCCAGATGCAAACCAGCCGGATATTCATGTGCAGAGAGGAGTTTCTTTGTGATGAAGTCGTCCTTAAATTCATCAAAAGTCCTGGACAAAACATTGTAGATTTAACATCAGAGTTTCATTTCTTTCAAGCATCCATGTCGTTCTTCTGCTCTTTGTGGTTAATGTTGTCATTCTGAGTGGGACAGAGACCGGGGGGATCCTCGTGAACAGGTGAGGATGGCTCAAATGTATGTCACACAGGCCTTGCGCACAAGCAACCACAAACTTAGAAACCACAAACTGCCTTTAAAGCTAGCTCCTAATGTCGAGCTTTATCAGACTCTCCCAGTGGGTTAAAGTGTGACATTTAATCTGTTTTACCAGACGGAATCAGGTTCTTTGGGATGTTTAGCTGCATGGCCACCCTCTCCCCCAGCTTCACCGTAACAGCTGTAGATGCTGCCAGCAGGTAACAGACACATGGAGAGGATAATGTGACGAGCATGGCAGAGAAAAGCAAAGAACCGCAGGTTCTACCGGCACGTTAGCCGCGCTCTGCAGCAAAGTACACGTTATTAGGCCTTGGTCTTTTATTTGGGGGGGGGGGGTTACTGTCAGTCATTTACAAGTCTCATAAGAGACAACACAGTGACACAGTGATAAATAGCAACTGAAATAAAACCTGTTAAACTACTTGTTAACCAGTAGAGGCTGATTTTGCAAATGCAGTGTTGTCTGATTAAAATCACCTTTGACAAAGTCTGTTTTTCTTTCAGAAGCTCTCCCATGTAAAAGGACTCTGGGCGCGTTATCACAGCCAGGCTGTCGCTCTTCAGGTTCCGTTAGCAACAAGGAGGGGCTCTGGAGCTCACACTGAGCATGTTTGCATGACATTATTTTGTTAGTCAAAACAGAACCCAACTTTTAAAATGCGTGTAAACATGTCAGCCCGACTGGTCTGTTTGGAAATGGAATCCCTCCAGCATTCATTAGGTTCTGACCCAGTATTAGAAGGTTAATTGTTTAACTTAGGCAATTATTCAGCGAGTCTGCTCCATTTTTTTTGCGTTTACTTTGAATTGAATTACAGCCGAATTCCTAATAAAGCTTGTCTCATTCATATATTTTACAGTTAAACGCGTCAGAAACTGCGATTGAAAACCAGCTCATTAGGACTACGTGTCAACCAGCAGCGTTTTAAGCATTTTCAGATGTCGCTCTGCTCTAATAAAATCCTGCTTTCAAAATGTAGCACCATCTGACAAAAAAAATTACTCAAAATCCTTAAAATTATTCCGGTTTGAGCCGGCTAACAATAAATTCAAGTTACTGACCGGAATCTTCCCAGATTTTATATATTATTCCCCAAATTAAAGTAATTCCTGAAGAAGCACCCTCTCCATTTCTCGATGTTTGTTTTTCTTTGTGTTGATGTGTTTTTTTTACTCCTTGAGGTTTATTTACAGTAGGGATTATCCAGTCCATTATATCACAATTATATATCACAACCACAAACAACACAGTCTGTTTCCTTTGGGCAACCAACCCCCGAAGCAGGGAATGGTGGTCGAGATAAATTCACCCTTAAATACTACTACCCCCTGGTGATGCTATTAACGAAAACATACAAAATCATCCACCAAAAGTCCATTTCAAGTCACTAAGTCTGAGCCAAAATCTTTGTACCTCTACCATATACCAAAAAAACAAAACTGTTTTGGATATTTTAACAGGTTGATGAAGCCATTAATGTCACATTTCCCATGTCTGACAAGAGTCCCACAGATAAGTGTTGCTTAGTGACTAAGTGTGGCATTTGGGCCAAAAATATGGTCATAGGATAGTCTAATAGAACAGCTCCTTTAATCCCTCAGAAAAAGCTTGAAATGCTCAGCTGCAAATGTTAAGAGCCAAAACGATTCAATTCTCCAGCTCGTTATTGGTGGCTTTTCTCTGGGGAAGAAAATAAACAGCGCCAACAAACACTGAACATTACGACCCTCGAAAAATTGACTTGTAAATATCCCAGATAAAGATAATAGCAGATAAAG
Organism: Odontesthes bonariensis; assembly: GCF_027942865.1. Classification (NCBI taxonomy): domain Eukaryota; kingdom Metazoa; phylum Chordata; class Actinopteri; order Atheriniformes; family Atherinopsidae; genus Odontesthes; species Odontesthes bonariensis. The sequence goes on along the minus strand of NC_134528.1, from coordinate 29,163,752 downwards.
ACGCGCCTGTGCCATCTCAGCCATCCCCACCTCAACGTTTACCCGTCGCGTTTCCAGTGATTTGTTGTGAAACCACTGTCCCCAGTGAGTCTCACACTGGCGCATTCACTGCGTCCAACTCAGACATCCACGCGTGACCTGTGGCGGCGGAGTTTGCCTTTTCACTGCTCGTGCAGGCAAACGCGGCCGCACACGGACAACACTGTGCACTTCTGGAGTCGCTATCGTGTTTGTGGCTGTGACAGATCGACGGCATGTAAGACTGAAGCCGCATTAGTATCCGGAAGGTAAGAACCAGGGGCGAGGCTAGGGTATTTTTGGTGGTGCCAAGGCACCACCGTGAGAAAGCTTTATTTTCTAGCATTTGTTTTTATTTTAACTCTTTACTCCCAAAATAAATGTTGAGTTATCTTCAATATTTGTCTCAGGCTCTCTGTTATCCCTGTCAAGCCACAGTCTTTTGAAATGAAGAGGTCAAAATTTAATGTTGTAGGGGAAAACACTACTCAAAGCAAAACTAATACGGCTCCAAAAGTGATAAATGTACTAGTTCTCCTCAATTAGTGAGAAATAAGCCGCTTTCGGACTGTAGGAACCTTTGGCAGTTCTAATAACCTTTTAATCCGCGGGGCCGTTTTCTCCCGTGTTCGGACATACAGGAACTCGGGGCTTTCTCCCTTAGTTCCTATAACTATTTAGCTCCTTCTCCGAGGTCGGGTCTTTTCATAGTTCTTATAGAACGAATCTAACGGAGGTGTGTGGTGGTCGTTAGCTACGCCCCATGTCATGCTATCACGGCTGAAATGTTTACTCATACAACACAGACAGAACCGGCGCCTGTTTAATAAGTTAAACTTACACTGGTCTCATTTGTCTGCAGCGCTCTGCTCTCCTTTCTTCCTTCATGAAATGAAAAAGTATCGTCTCCTGACTCTCTCTGTGAGCTCTTCCAGCCTCGATATTAGACGCCTGATGTGATTGTCCATGATTAATATCACCATCATGCAGACCATAAACACGGTGGCCTCCCCACTCTCCATATTAGCTTCTTGGTGGTGTTTTTTCTACTCTCCTTACTTTTACCGTTTTGTTTTGTGTTTGAATGTAGCGCTAAACGGCTAACGGCTAACACGTCACTGAAGCAGACGGCTGCGCGCGGCGCATCAGTCCCTATCAGGTCCCGACTCATGTGCGAATGCAGACTGAAACAGTTCCGCTGGGGAAGGATAGTTATCAGAACGAAATTCGAGGAGGGTAGTTCTGATAACTACTTTCTTAGAACGGTCTGTCCGAAAGCGGCTATTATGTGCCTCTGTGACCACTGGGAGCTGGGCACCCCTAAAGACCAGATCCTAAAATCGCCCCTGGTAAGAACTAACACAGGACACGGCCCCGGTCGGAGGGTATTATCATCAGCATCAGCGCCTGACCCCGGCAGGAAAGCCGGGAGCTGGAAGAAATAAGCCTTTTTTTTTTTTTTTTGGATCCTCTCTGGATGTTTCATATGTGCCACTGGGATTAACGAGTAGTCCAGCCATGAACACATGTATTTAACATTTCCAATAATATTCACGAGACCTAAAGTGCATGCGAGTTGCTAGAAATGATGCTCTCTCTACTGTTGCGCTTTCAATCAACAGACAGAATCGTTCCCAGCGTGATCAACGCGTCTTTAACGCGCAGTTCACGAATCGTTTCCCACTAACCAGGGTTAGGGTCTTATCTCTGCTGTTCGAACCGCTGGGTGCAAACTCTAAGATCATTTTACAGACCCCGTCATTTCCGATAAAACCAGCCCACAATAAATGGCATTTAGCTAAACTAGACAGTTAGCCCGAGGAAGCAATCTTTGTCTTCTCTGGAAGGAAAACCCAAAGTGCGTAATTCGGCGTGTCACAAACCGTGAGCTCGTTAACGCGGTAATTGCTGTTAAGTGGAATATTTACGGCAGTTAGTGCACTTCTGAGCGGCTACCCGGAATAAAAACAAAAGACTTAACGCGCACAACCTTGTCAGGTAAGCACGCGAAGTACGCACGGGGACAGTTTTTTTTTTTTTTTTTTTTTTCAGAAATATACAGCAGCGGTCCCCCGCGAGCCAACGGGGCACCGGCCACCGGGAGACGGACTCACCCAGAACGGGAGCTCGGGTCCGCACAGCCGCTCCATCTCTGTCGTAACGGGAAACCGGGAAAGTACCGGAGAACTGCCTGCGTATCCCCGCTGCAAGGTCGAGCCCTTTCCTAAACACCGGCTTCTCCTTCTCCTTCACGTTACAAGACGCTCGCGAGCTGTCACATGCCCCACGGACAGGTACGGGAAGTCTCGGTTTTGGGCGCCGTTAAGCCCTCTCTCCTGGAAGCGTGGACCGACCTGCGTCAGGAAACGGTCGGCTCCTTCCGCTTTGCTGAGGAACGAGAGCGAGAGAAGTCATTCGGAGCCAGCCAAGAATTATTTCTACTGGAGGTTGTCGCGATGGCAGGGCGTCAGCTTAGAAGACCCCGCCCCCTTCGCTCCCGCTCGCCCCTCACACTACTGACACACAGGCTCAGCATGACTCAACGATACTGTGGTATGGATTGTTGCTGAGTCACGATGTCCCGATTATAGATAGATAGATAGATAGATAGATAGATAGATAGATAGATAGATAGATAGATACTTTATTCATCCCAATTCGGGAATTTTTTTGTTGCGGCAGCATACAGTAAAAGATATGAAAACAATTAAAGTAAAAACAAGCACATAGAATAAAATAAATAAAATAAAAAAGTGAATATACATTCGCTATATACAAATCTACAGTATTTATTTATTTATTTTTCTCTCTTTTTTCTTTTTTTTTCTCCTGATTTTGAGCAAAATCAAATGTAACGTCACTGTTTTTGGCGGTCTTGTCTGAGGCCATGCCAGCAGTCAGGGTCAGAGCACCGGGGTTATTGTTGCTATTATTCTTCTTACCTTAACCAGATACTCCTAATTCAGAAAAGATTCTTAAGAATGATTTCAAACTCTACTAATCAGGCGCCATCTGCACCTTTATTCAGTCAATTCAGACTCTTGTCAATTTTTTCTATTAATATGCTTCAAACATCTCTGTTTATGTTTAATTTCATTCATTGTAAACAAGACATTCCAGTTACTTTTCATACGTTCTTCTTGTTATCATCAGATATTCACTCATATTCAGTAAGAGGTCAGAACAACTTTCTTTTACCTCTTTGTAGAACTTCCAGACATAAATGTTTTATCAAATTCCATGGTCCCCAGCTCTGGAACTCCCTAGACAGAAGTCTCAAGCTTTTATCCTCCTACAAAATGTTTAAGTCTAGTTTGGTGAGGTATCTTCTGTCCAGGCAAAATTTCAATTGAAATGAAATTGTGATTTTGTTCTCTCTCTGTATTTTTCCTTGTCTCCTCCTCTTTTCTGCCTTTTCTTTTATTGGTTGATTTGATTTAGTGTTTTGTATTGGGGGGGTATATAAGCCTCCTTTCCTATCCTGCACATTCTTTTGACCTTTGTATTAATAAATGTATTTCCTCTTTTTTTCATTGTGCGTATTTAAATTAAAAAAAATTATTTGAAGTCCTCACAACAACATAATTCCACATGTAAAGCACCATGCAAAGGTGACACACATCCAAACCAGAGGCAGAGCCATAAGAGCACCATCAACCTGCAACAGATGGAGTGGGCCCCACAGAGCCCTGATGCAACACCATGGTATCAGCCTGGGATTACCCGAGGAGGCAGCTGTAAGATGCTTGCATCACCCTGCCACGAGGTACTGTATGCTGATGAGAAGTTATTCCTTTTTTATTCAGTCCATCAAGAGGTCATTTTGTATGAAAAAGTTTTTGCGCCGATCTCTGTGTGTGAAAGGTGACCGATGGACACGAACAAATAGGCTTTACTCACAGTCTGACAAAGACATACACCTACACCTTAGGCCGCTCTCATTTTGTGGTTATCTGCACAGTCCAACCGGCCTGGCTGAAAAGACCAGTTTGAAAAGGTGTGTTAAAGTGCCTGTTCTTACCTCTGAAGCCCACCACGCAGGAAACTCCTGGTCTTCTGGCTCATGAGGAGTTTTAAAGAGTGTAGTTTTCAGGAAGCAGCTTGGCTTTACTTAATGTCAACTCAAGCAACGGTGTTTATTGTATTTGTTTTTCAGTTATTGCCTTGCTCCCTGACACCCTGCCGTGGGATTATTGTAAACTGATGACAGTGTATTTCAGTTCAGTTCAATTAAAATTTAAATTTTATTTATATAGCGCCAAACACAACAAATGTCATCTCAAGGCACTTAAATAATAAAGTTCAATTCAAGCCAACTGGAGTTCAATTCATTGTAATCATAATTATTTATAAAATAATCCAATTCACTCATATAGAGCCAATTCAAAAACAATTTCCTAGCTAAGGAAACAGACAGATTGCACTGAAACTTTGTCTTCGGTCCAATCTCCCGTCCTGAGCGTGCCTGAGGCGACTGTGGAGAGAAACGACTCCCTTTTAACAGGAAGAAACCTCTGGCAGAACCAGACTCAGGGAGGGTGGCCATCCGCCTCGACCAGCTGGGGTTTGAGAAGACAGAAAGGGGGGGGGAAACCACTGTAACACCATTCAAAGGATATCTGTTGGAACAGGGAAACACAAGTTAATGACCACAATAATGTCACATATACACAAAGAGAGTAAAGTGAGGAAAGGTGTGTCAGATGAGGCCCCCCAGCAGTCTAGGCCTATAGCAGCTTAACAATGGGATGTTTTCATGTTATTTGCTGCAAAGAACACTCCAGTATATTCAGTGTAGACTGCAGCTTGCTTTAGAACAACGTGTTAATGTGTACTTACTGCATCATTTGGGATATTGAGAGCACTGGTTCATTGGTTTGCTTTTTTTTTATCTTGGCATGTGTATTTGTCAGTTTTCCATATCAGTTTGTCATGTCATGTTTGTTTGCGTCTCAGATTCCAGTATTGCGGGCTGATAACCTGTCATTGTCCACTGTATGTTGCCCGATCGACGTTCCTAATTTATTCCAAAGAATCGTTCATTTGTTTTTGTCTATGCAGACAAGCACAAATGCTGTTAAATTTGGGAATGCGGTTCTAAGATCTCACGTATCAGGACATAATTGAAAATCATCTGGTCTTCACCATTAAAGATGATTGCAATTTCTTTCAGGGGTGGATATCCCAGCAAGTTCACCCCAAGGTCCAAACCCAGAGCCACATCTCAGACCCTACAGGCCTCAGTCAGCATGTTCAATGTTAAAGTTCATGAGAGTACAATGAGAAAAAGACTGAACAAGTATGGCTTGTGTGGAAGGGCTGCAGGAGAAAGCCTCTTCTCTCTAAAAAGAACATGGCAGCACAGCTTAGGTTTGCAAAGCTGCATCTGAACAAACCACAAGACTTCTGGAACAATGTCCTTTGGACAGAGCAGACCAAACTGGAGATGTTTGCTCATAATGCACAGCAGCACGTTTGGAGGAAACCAAACACAGCATATCAGCACAAACACCTCACACCAGCTGTCAAGCACGGTGGTGGAGGGCTGATGATCTGGGCTTGTTCTGCAGCCACAGGACCTGGGCACCTTGCAGTCATTGAGTCCACCATCAACTCCTCTGAATACCAAAAGTGTTCTAGAGTCAGATGTGAGGCCGTCTGTCCGACAGCTAAAGCTGGGCTGAAACTGGCTCATCAACAGGACAATGATCCCAAACACAGCAGCAGATCTACAGCAGAATGTGTGAAGAAGAGAAGAGTCGAGGTGTTGCAATGGTCCAGTCAAAGTCCAGACCTCAGCCTGACTGAGATGCTGTGGTGGGACTTTTAAAGAGTTTTGGATAAACAAATTCTGTAAAAAAGAGTGGTCCAAAATCCCTCCTCCATGAAGTGACAGAGTGATTACACAATACACAAAAAGTCCGGTCAGGTTTTTGCTGCTACGAGCTGTTGAATAATGGGGTGTACCTTTATTGTGTTTTACATGCGCCACTTCTGTATTTTGGCTAAGTTTTTGTCAAATAAATGATGACGCTGTGTAATATTTCATGTTACTGCTCATCTAAGGTTGTATTTACTTGATTTTTAAGACCTGAAAAGAGGGAGAAGAATTTTTGACAGGACATACTGACACATTCATATGAATATAAGCATACACTAAAGGGGTTTACTTTTTTGTGGAGGGTGATAATTCGGGGGCCAACATCCCTTGCAGAATGCTGCATGTCTTCAGATACTTTGGTACCGTGACAACCGTCAGCGCAACCACCGGTGGATGGCCCAGACCAACCCTCCGGGGAGCTCTCGTTTGCACAGCTGCACCGTCAGGAATGTTTAGCAGCTGAAACGCAGCCAGCAGTCCATCCCTGGACCTGAACAGAACTGAGACATGTCTGTCTGTCAGTCCTGCTTGTTTTTGTGTGACGCACGAATCATTCCATCTTTAAAGAAGTCCCCTAACCCAGAGGACGGACCACTGTTGTGCCTGCACATAACAGACAACTCAGCAAAAGTGTTTTATTTCATTTGCTTTGCATTAATTGGACTAATTTGACGTTGATTGCATTATGATTGTATTACAATGAATTGCACTGTATCTTTGAAGCGCCTTGAGGTGACATTTGTTGGGATTTGTACATATAAAACTGAATTTAACTAAACTGAACCCAGTTTTGCTGCTTCCTTTAACCTTTCCCACTGCAATACTTCAGTTTTTGGTTTGGTGACACATTTAGTTTAAGAGGCAACTCAACCTTTGGACGTCTGATCTCAGCTGAGTTCTGTTATCACTGCCCTGTCTGAGTGATTCCTAAAAACAAACTGGTGTTGTGAAGAGCGTTTGTGAATAAGGTTTCAGTCAAGTTTTCAGATATGGATCACTGTAGGGACTCTGGCCTTCGCTTGTGACCCATCATGACTGTGAGGAGGCCGTCATAGCAACGGGCCGGTGGTTCCGAGGTCAGCGCCTTCAAGCAGAGTCTTACATCTGTTCTAATGTGGCGTCACATGCTGTGGGCATGTTGAAGCTGAATCTGGGCTCTGGTTTCTTGTAGCATATCTGCACAGCATCACCAGCCCGCCGAGCTGCTGCTGGGCCTCTCGTGCTCTGTCTGTGTCCTCATGGGAAGCATTCAGGCAGAAGTTCACAGCTGGAGGCCTGCATGTAACCTTAAATGCACCGTCGCTGTGGACAGAGAAACAGACAGGAAACACACAGCCAACCTGGGCTTCAGGATGTGCTACACATGTAGAAGGTGAGCCACCGTCAGATGAGCTTAACACTGATGAAACACAAACAGCGACATGACTGAGGGCCAACAACAGCACCATAACCGTGTCAAATCCGGAAAAACATAATTTCTCTCTTGACTGTGAGCAATCTAATTCAATCCGATTCAGTTCAGTTTTATTTTCATAGTGCCAATCTGATGTAATTTAGTATTATTATTGTTTTAAATTATATAGCTGTTTTATGTCTTTTAATCTATTCTTGTATTTTATTCTTTTCATTTTGTTTTTATTTTTTTCTGTACAGCACTTTGGTCCACTGAGCTTGTTTTAAAGTGCTCTATAAATAAAATTGGATTGGATAATTGTCACAGTGCTGAAATATTGTCTCACACCATGTACAATACTGTGCAATAGTCTTGAGTCACCCATCATTTCTTTGTATGTTGCCATGAAAACGGGGAGTAGGTGCAGTGTTTTAATGAAAAATGTGGAAACAAGAGTTTGTACAATTCTAATGATCTTGAAAGTCAATATTTGGTATGAACACAGCCCACACCCTCTTAGACAAGCCGAGCTTATGAAAGAGTTCTCCAGGCTTCTTGAAGGACGTCCCAAAGCTCTTCTTTGGATGTGGGCTGCCTTTTGTTCCGTTCTCTGTCAGGATGATCCCACACTGCTTCAGTAATGTTGAGGTCCGGGCTCTGGGGAGGATTCATCCCTCCATCAGACCTGCTGCCACTCATTTGTTGCGCCCTCTGCTGGGCTTTTTAAATCAATCTGAACTGACATAATGGAATTTCCAGGATAAGATCAGTTGACTGAACATTATCTTGACTCGGTTTTTGGTCATTTCACATAAGTTTGACTGCAGGCCAAGCTGATGTAAGGTAACAGTTTCAGAAAGAAAGAAGAAGCAGAATCTGAACAAAAACAAAACAATATGGTTCCAACTGATAAGAAATTTCATGCATACAAGATGTTTTTGTTTTTTTAAAGAGAGACTGGCAACACTACTGTTTGCAGTTTCAGAGATGAAATTTTACAGGCTGATTTCAGTGCTGCACCTGTTGCACTCACCTCTGTGCATACAGTGGGGAGATATACAGACTGTACAGCTGTGGTCGCCTCATTTGAATGAGTAACGCAACTATAACAGCAGATTTTTCACTCCAGCTGTTAACATTATTGCCCTTTCACTTTGATTCCATGTTATACAGACTATTCGGTTTGAAGCAGAACAGGCACAACTGCCTGGTAAAATGACCAACCGACATACCCCGCTTGCAAGTATACTTATGGTACACACTGGTGAAGCCTTATTTAAAGCCGACTTTAAAACACGTCACAGAGGAGCGCCTCAGCTGCTGAACTGACACCGTGCCTGCCACATAACAGCAATCAACATCCTCCTCTCCAAGCCCATATTTCCTGTTTACCTCCATGCTTTGCTGAGTGCCAAATGAAATCAGAAAAATACAAAAAAATTCATCTTTACACACACACAGAACATGGGAACATAAGCAACAAAAGAGCCAACGACTGCCTCTTCTGTCTCCTTTCAGGCTGCACTTGAGCTCCCTCGGAAGTGGAAGCTTATATGTGTGAGCCTGAGATAAGGAGTCCGACACACTGAGCTGAGTTCTCAGTTAATCTTCAAGTTGTGGTTGCTCTTTATCTGTTTTTGACCAAAACATGAGATACAGCTTAAAATACCAAGGCCATGTACTGCATTTCCAACAACTCAGGTTCAGGCTGAATTGTTCGACATAGAGCAGGGATGTGTTTGATCGATCTAACAAATACATTCTGACGTTTATTTCTTTGCAGAAAGTATGGATTGAATATATTTAATGTTTTGGGGGCAATTTAGGGCAAATAATGAGTTAAAAATGATGACGATGTTATTTCAAACAGGTGCCAATTTAGTATAAAGCGATTTCTATGAAAGGCTGAGTCTTTTAGGAGCAAAGAGGGACAGAGGATCTCCAAATGTGTGATAAAGATTAAGTGAAATGTTTAAAAGCAATGTTCCTTAATGCAAGAAGGGAAGGAATTTATTTATTTCTCCTTCTACAGTAAAAATGACCATGAAACCATTCAATCCATCTGGAGGAATTTCATTATGTAAAGTGCAAAGAAGCAAGCCTTAGCTGGACAGTCGTGAGCTCGGATTCCCCCAAAGAACTGTCATTTATCTGTCAATGACTTAACCACACGGGCAAGGATTACTGTGGAAAACCTTTGTCAAGCACAACAATACAGAGCTCCACACAAAAAAAGCCAATTTAAAACTATACAGAGCAAAAAAAGCAACAAAAAAACTAACTTGGTCCAGAGGAGACGTTGACTTCCCTGGGCTCACACAGTGAAGGTGCGGTTGAAGAGAAGGAGGGTACAGGTACAGGACTGGCCTGCCTGCCTGCCTGCCTGCCTGCCTGCCTGCCTGCCTGCCTGCCTGCCTGCCTGCCTGCCTGCCTGCCTGCCTGCCTGCCTGCCTGCCTGCCTGCCTGCCTGCCTGCCTGCGGTCCTGACCCGTCCTCAGCAGAGAATGTTGGAGAATTTTGAAACGTAAAAAATGAGCCAGTGATGAACCTGATCTGTTGCACACCTTAAGGTGTGTTTGCAGGAAGAATGGGACAAAATAACAGCTGAAACTCTTCATCACCCAGAAGGCCAGAACGGAAGTGGCTGTATATTAACAAATTAAACTAAGATCACATGACAAAACATTAAATATCTTGGATTTATACCGTCTGAAATTGGGTAAAAGTTTAAGTAAATGTAAAAATCTTCCATAGCATCCCAGTCTTTTCTGATTCAGGGCGTATACTGCAGCAGTATGTACGCTGTTTGGACTGTAAGTGCAGCAGAAACCAGGCTTTGTTTAGTCCCCAGGCTTCATGCTGCAGGTGTCACTCTCCCCTCTTCAACAGGGAATCTGATTACAAGACGTTAAGCCCTTCTGTTCTTCTCCTTAATTTTAAGAAGAGCTGACCTTGGCCCACACGAGGATTCTTCTCCACCTGTGACTGGATGGATATTCTTTCAGGTGAATTACAAGCCATGGAAGCCAGCTGGTGGGGGAGCTGCACGGTGGAGAACTTAGCATGATTTATAAGGGGAGTCCTGTGTTGTCGTTGCTCTGTGTGAGCTGGCACAGGTTCTCAGATATCAGTTATATCATGTTATGCAAGTGGGGCCTATACAGAGCAGCTCCACCCCGAGCCCTGCAAGCCCATTTAACCGCCCCGGCTCACTGGCTGGTGAAAAAAAAAAAAGGAATGTGAATTTAAAAGAAATGTAGTCCAAAAAAAACTTTCACAAAACTACTAAACTAACTACAAACTGAATATACACACTTTTAGTGGTGTGGCACAAAGATTCTAATCTGAATGTTTGTTTTTTTAGCTTGTAAGACACAGCAAGAAGGTAGCTCAGGGTGCCACAGCTGTTTCTGAGGGCAGAGCGCCATCTTGTGGTCAGAGTAGATAACTGTGAGTGACACAAGTTGGGTTCTTCATTAAAGGGACACTATGTAATATATTAAGTAATTTATTAGCTCAAATAAACATATTCATTCATAAATTAGTCCTCATTGCTGTAAAATTATCTCTATCTCACTTATCCTCCTGAGTGAAGAATAACTTGTCTGTATCTACATAGAGCGGGCAAGCTCTATGGAGGCTGCCATGTCCTTCCGGCCTATGAAAAACGACGAAGTGCCGAGAGGGACATAAAGCACTTCGAATCGCGTTTTCCCCAACGCCAGGCCTGCAAGCGGAAATGACGTCATTTTGACGTCACGTTTGCACGCAGGTATAAACAGAGCCAGTCTACGCCATTAGTGATTCTCTGGTATAAACCAGCCTGAACGGCCTGCACTTTTGTTCGCAATGGAAGACCATAGTTATGCCACGCCACAGGAGAAGGGATCCTCGTCGCCAAAAAAGCCAAAAAGAGAATCTTGACACATACCGCCTGCCGTAGTTCAACAAGTTGCAACGCACATTTGAAAACGCGAGGCGCTAGAGAGCAAATTCATTCGACTTTGCAAAATAAAATTGCACCACTAGATGGGGGAAGAAATGACACAGTGTCCCTTTAAGGCCACTCATCTGACCACAGAACACGCATCCACGCATGTCTTTCTGTCCATCTGAGCTCCTGTCCAGGCCACTCGGCAGTGTTTCTCTACACAGGTGATGTATAGCCTCCTCCTTGTGCAACAAAATGTCAGGTTCCATTTTCAGCTGACTTTGCTGAGTAAAAATGTTTTTCTAAGGTACTCCAGTGACCATGTGGTCAAAATGATTGTGATGGCATTAAGCTTTCTTAAGCAGTTCTGCCTGAGAGCTCAAAGATCATGCACAGCCAACAACTTCCATCCTTGGGCTTTCCGCACTCAGATTTCCCAGGATTCCTTGAGATGTTTCATAATATCATGCTCTGTTGACACTGAAAGAACTCACTGATGACTCTCTGATAGCATTTGTCTCAAAGTGGTGAGTCACGGCCCATCCTTGCTTGGAATGACCAAACCTTTGGTGGAGGCCCCTTTTATACCCAATCACTCGCCTGATTAACATAGACTTTCAAATCTCTTCGAGATTCTGGTCTGACCAAGACCATAACGAATACGATTCGAAATGGCCTGGTCAACCCGCCTCCCTGGGGTTGCTACTGGTTGTGGCCAGAAAAGGCTGTGCCTAAGCTTAAGCCAATCACACCACTCTTTCCTCTGACGTATGATTTAGCTACCAGCGGGGCTAACTGGTAGATTAAACTCTTACCAAAGCCAGTAGGGAGCAAGGCGAAAACGTCTTTCCTGTCAAGAAATGATTCAAGGGCTGTTCTTTGCTCGATTTTTAATGAGAATCTCCCGTCGAACACTTTCATTACAGCATCTACAGCAGTGTCAAAAGCTTGACGCTGCTCCATGTTGATATTGAATGAAGCGCTTCCGTGTACAATCCATGGGTTGAGTGGCAGTTCAACCACGTCACTACCTTGAACACGCCTCTACCCTGGGCCGTTGGCGCTGCTCAAAGTTGATTGCTTCCCGACAAAGTGGGTGGAGTTCCCATTTTTTCGGGAACTCGAATCCACCTGAATGAGCAGTTTGCCTGAGTAAGTGTAGCAGAGCCGAAGGTGTTGCGTCACTGCGAGGGCGGAGCCTGGGTACCCAATCACGACACCCTCACCTGTTGCCAATTAATCTGCTGATTGTGGAATCCTCTCCAACCCTGTTTCACATGCGTTCTAAAACACCTTTATCTGCACTCATTTACATTTAGTAATAAAGCCAGTCAGCCATGTGTGTGTTTTTGTTGCTGTAAAAGGAAAAAGAAAAAAAAAACAACTTGGGAACATTTCTGGAAATGGGGTTGGAATTCCATAGAAAGCCTGTACCACGTCAGCAGCTAAATGTTGGTTAGTTTATTGTAAGTCTGCACCATTTAGCAGGGGCGAGGCTAGGGTATTTTTAGTGGTGCCAAGGCACCACCGTGAGATAGCTCGGCACCCCCTGGCTCAGCACATTTTTAAAATATTATATTATGCAAAAACACATTTTTTTTTTGCTCAAGGATGCATTATTTTATTTATTTTCTAGCATTTGTTTTTGTTTTAACTCTTTACTCCCAAAATAAATGTTGAGTTATCTTCAATATTTGTTTCTCTCAGGCTCTCTGTTATCCCTGTCAAGCCACAGTCTTTTGAAATGAAGAGGTCAAAATTGAATGTTGTAGGGGAAAACACTACTCAAAGCAAAACTAATATGGCTCCAAAATTGATAAATGTACTAGTTTGCCTCAATTAGTGAGAAATAATGTGCCTCTGTGAGCACTGGGGGCTGGGCACCCCTAAAGACCAGATCCTAAAATCGCCCCTGCCATTTAGCCTCTGAAAGAAGCTGACCATCCAGATGATTCCTGATCATTTGGTTCCTTCCTTTGTCTTCTTTGGATTTCCCCTCATGTAATAGCGATATTTTTCATGTGTAACCTCTTTGACCCTTCTGATCTGTAACAGAGTAACAGCAGTTCGGAGGTGTTACTTCCATAATTCTCATTTCGAGGTTAATTTGCATTCAGAATCCGTGCCTGCGTGCACTGTAACACATTTCAAACCCAAGGCTCTGATGACAGAAATGCTCTGATCTCAGTTGTTGCCAGAAGAGGGAGTCGTGGACACAGAAATGGTTAACTGGTTGCTTCATGCATTCTCTGAGGGATCGTTTTTGTTCCTTTGGCTGGTTTGCGTTTGTCTGCTTGAATATTGTTGGCTTAAAAAAAGTTTTGTTTTTTTTTTAAAGAAAAAGACCGGAACCATATCTCTTATGAATGTGCTCCTCTTTGAAAGCTTGTGCTAGCGTGCGAGGGTGTGTGCGCGCGCTTGGCCCCTCAAACAGCTGCGCTGTCGAGGCACATCTGTAGAGCGGGTTGAATTTGAAACAGATTCCCTCGTTTGGCAGCGCGCGGAATAAAACGGATATCATAACCGGTCAGAGCTGTCCGTCTTCTGGCCTGTTCTCAGCTGAATATGTTTCAGTCGGATCATGTTTCAGCGGATCGGAGAGAGAAGAAGTTGTACTGACCAGCCCATCAGCAGCAGCAGCTCCAACAGCTGGCTGAGGGCTGGAAACATCTGCAGCGCCTGTTCCGGAATGCGTAAAGCGAGGCAGCAGCTGAATGGCTTTGCGTCGCGTGTCCTGGATGGAACATCTCTGGAATGAAGCACAGCAGTCACGAGCTGCGCCCCGATGGGACATGCGAAGAAGTCTCCCTGTAGATTCAGCTAACATCTGCCGCGGTGCAAACTGAGCAGGAATACTGCCGACAGAATCAGACGGGAATGAATGAGATGAAAAATTCCTCTGAGGAGTTGCGCTCTCTCCCCCCGAGACCACCGGGGTTCCCTGCTGCTTCAACAAAGCGACGGTTTGCCAGGCTGGGGAGGAAGACCAGTGATGGTTCTCAGCAGTGAGTATGAGCCGCAAGGAAACACACACAGCTGCTTCAACCGGGTCCAGTGAGTTCTGATAGGAAGAACACGAGCCAATCCACGTGCTCTCCTGTGGATTCAGAGTACTTTGATCAGCCTAAAACTGCAAAACCTCACATACAGAAAGTCTCTAAAATGCAACAAAAAAATTAATCTCTAATTTGTTTGAACATTTTTCAAAAGACACAAGAAGAAAGGAAGCAATGTTCACTGACCAACTTCGCTGTACTTACTGACAGTATTCTAGAAGATTCCACAATCAGCAGATCATTTGGTGACAGGTGAGGGTGTCAGGACTGGCTGTAAAAGGAGCATCCACCAAAAGTCTTTTCCAAGCAGAGATGGGTCGTGCTTTAGCACTTTTTTTACTAAACACTGGAGATGTTCAGGAGAATGTGCAGACAGTTTAGTGTGGTCTCTTTCTGACTGGCTGCTGAATGCTCGAGCATTCGGGATGCAGAAATTATGCTGTGGAAATCACTGTGTTTTCTTTACAACATGTTGAGAATGGCAGGGGAGACTGTTAATATGAGTTCTGTAAGTACGTACCAACGATAGCGAACAAATGTGGAGCAAATGCTCCGTAATATTTACATTGTCATATGTTCCTGAGATTTTACTTTTTGGGCTGGGTGGGAAATCCCAGCAGAGAGTCTGGAGCGAACGTTCTGGAACATTTTGAAACATGCCTAAATGTTAATATTGTTGATACTTTATTATAATTAATATTATTATCGTTATCAAACATACACTCCATACTTCAATGCGTACAGGACAAATGCACTTCTACTCTGACATTAACTTTCGTTGGATGGTCAGGAGCTGTTTTCTATACCCTATTGTATTTTTTTCTTGTAAAAAATATCGTCACCTTCTGCAATGAAAAAAAAAAGAATTTCAGGAGTTCATTTGTTAACATTCACAGCTTAAGATCTAAAAAAAAAAAAAACTCAATGCAAGACTGCACAGAATTTTCAGCGTCTACAGTCCCTAATATCATGAGAAGATTAAGGGAGTTTGAACTTTGTCCGTGACCTTTGAGCCCTCAGGTAGCAATACGTGACACACCGTCATGCTGCAAAGGCTAGTTTCACTACATGGGCTTAGGGTACCTTGGAAAACCCTTTCCACTCCACACAGTCCACTGTTGCATCCAGAAATGTAATCTGAAACTGTATTACAAAAGGAGGAAGCTATGTATGAACTCTGGGCAGAAACACTGCTGAGCTCTCTGGAGACAAGCTCATCTCAGATGGACAGAAAGACAGTGGACGTGTGTTCTGAGGTCAGATGAGTCCACGTTTCAGCTGCTTTCGGAAAAACTGACGTGCATGCCAAATATGATAAAGAGCATCCAGGCTGTTATCAGAGAAAAGCCAGCTTCTGTGATGGTGAGGCTGTGCATCAGTGTCCGTGGCAGGGATGACTTCACATGTGTGAAGGCACCGTTGACGAAACATATGCTTCCACGATGGTGACGTCTGATCCTGGGAGGTGTGTGCTTGTTTCAGCAGAACAATATCAGACCTCAGTCTGCATTCCAGAGCTGTTTCCCAATTGAAAATGTATGGAACATCATGAAGAGGAGAGTCGGGCTACAAACACAGACTGTGGAGCATCTGAAATATTTCAGAAAGAATGGACACAGACTTCTTTAAGAATCCTGCAGGAATTAGTTTCCTCAGTGCCCAAACCTTTAAAAAGTATCTTTAAAAGAAAGCTGATGGAACACAATGGCAAACATGCCTTTAATCCAGCTTTTTTTTTAGGGTTACTGGCATCAAATTCTTGATTGGCTTACCATTTCTTTTCTAAATGCAGTGAAGTTGGTCAGTGAGGACACTATCAATCCTTTCTAAGGACTTGTGTTTTTTAATTAAAGGCTTGAACAAATGAACAAATTCACTGATTTATGTTTTTCTTCATTATTCAGAGATTTTCTGGAAACAAGAACCTTAGATAGAAGTGCACTTTTCAAACTCACAGAACCTGGTCGGGCACAATTGTTTGATTCACGAAAATTTCTACTGCTTCTCACATGACATAACTCTGTAAGGCCTTTATATCAAAGGCTTTTACCAGCGCCACTAACAGAATCAGAATTTGAAATGGTTAAATCCTATGCCAATGTTGTGGCGCAACTGCAGAGAACCTTTGAACCAGTGCTCTAAGAAGCTTAGGGGGGCTTGTTCAGGAGGGAACAACACTTCATTATTTCAGTTATGCACTGAGGGAGAGCTGAAGGAGGCATGGTGAAGGAGACCAAAGCTGGGAACAGACAAGTATGGATTTTGCAGATCAATTCTTGAGATTCTTATCTTTTCAAAGTCACCTTTTTCTTTTTGATGCTGTGCACTACGGCATCTTCTCAGCTTTGGTCGCCTGTTTGCTCAAACAAAACAAAACAAACTTTTTTGTCTCCACTCTGTCTTCCCTCAGGTCAGCCTCATCTACTGGCAGTTCACCCACCCGCAGGGCGGCCGTCAGACAGCCCAGCAAAAGTCGAATCCATCGCCACGCCAATCGCCTCTCGGGCGTCTTCTTCGGCGGCCCAGCCCCCAACTCAGGCTCCATGGCGCTGTCTGCGGGTCTCAGGACATCGCGGCCTGTCCAAGCCAGGACAGGAAGCAGTACGTGGCACTGAGTTTATTTTCTGCATGTCGACATTGGAAGGGTGCTGATGCTGTGTGGCATTCTAACACTTATACTGTACTGTGCAAAAGTCTTGAGCCACCTCTCATTTCTAAATATATGAGCAGGAAAATTGAGTTATTGAAACATGTGCAAACATGAATAGAAATATATAATATAATATAGTAATATTAGGTAAAAAAAAAAAAGTTTGAACATTTGTAATGATCTTTAACTCATTGGCTGCCAGCCATTTTCAGTGAAGAGAGAGCCATACTGCCAAGTGTTTTACAGTATTTTGACTGATTTTCCAAGACCCACAGAAAAGTGTATCTTATGACTATGTACACACCGAAATTACCAAACAAAAGAGTAGACTCTCTTCTTTCATCAGGAAAAAAAAGTTTGTTTCTACCATTTTCAGTCCTTTAGTAATAGACAGTAGAACATAGGTTGGTTTCACCAAAAACAGCTGTTTGACCAAAAAACGGAGAAAACAAGCTTTTTTTTTTGTGCAAAGTGGCACTGCTGCCACCTTGCGGGTAATATTGCCAGTATATTCTCTGTTTAGTGTTTACAAGCCTAAGATTTAGCGACAAACTCCGCTAGATTGTCCCCCAGCCCGCTCCGTTAAAAAACGCAATTGACGTCTATAGACGTCTTTGGCAGTCAACGTTTTTTTTTAAATTGACGTTTATAGACGTCAATGGCACCGAAAGAGTTAAAGTGAATATCTGCTCTGAGCTCCTTTCTCCTCCAACACAGCCTGAACCCTCTCAGACGAGCTTTCTGTCCTTTCTTTAAGGAGTCTTCAGGAATAGTTCTCCAGGCTTCTTGAAGGACATCCCAAAGCTCTTCTTTGGATGTGGGTTGCCTTTTGTTCCGTTCTCTGCCAACATGATCCCACACTGTTTCAGTAATGTTGAGGTCCAGGCTCTGGGGAGGATTCATCCCTCCATCAGACCTGCTGCCACTGATTTTCAGCCCACTTCTTGTGTCCTTTGGCACAGCTCAGCCTTTTCTCCCTGTTTCCCTTCCTGAAGAACGGCTTCTTGACAGCCACCCTTCCATGGAGCCCATTTCTGATGAGGCATGGGCCAACAGCAGATGGATCAGCTGAAGGTCCAGATGCATCTCTCAGCTCCTGTGTCAGGTCTTTGCTGGATTTTTTCCTCTTTCTTCAGGACATCACTTTCAGATCCTGTTCGTCCGCTGTAGATAGTTCTTTAGGCCTGACACTTCTTCTTTTGTCCTCCACTTGTCCAGTTTCCCTATGTTTTGGAATGTTGGTGCAAAAATACTTTTCAGTGTGTGCCTAACTGTGCTATGCTTTGATATTTCTTATAGATGCAACTACTGTGTTGAAACAACACTGGTTCACCCCTGAGTGAGGTGCCTTTTTTATACTCAGATGATTCATGTCAGTGTAAAATGCCTCAACAAGCAAAAAAATACATGGTCAGGTATGAGGACTGGACTGAAAAAGGAGTGAAAAAGCAGCCAATGTCCAAAGGAAAACTTTGAAACACCTTCAGAAAGCCTGGAGAACTGTAGCTCGAGAACACTTTAAAAGATAATATTTCAAAAATGAGGGGTAACTTAATACTCACACAGTACTCTATGTCACCGTATGGGTGTGGAGGAAGGGATGAAATGTGGAAGGGTAACCCACGTTACAACAAACAAGAGAGGGACGGTTTACAAGTGACAAAGAATCGCTGAATCCAGTGTGGGAAAAGTGCAAATGTCTCTCTACCACTTTTTCCATTTCAACCATCTAAAACCATCCGTTTAAACTTCACGAAAGTGCAGAACTTAACTTCTTTAATGTGGGCAAACAACTACATCCTTCAGTGCACATCTTACATCACTTCCTGTTAAACTTTATACTGTGTATTCACGACCAAACTGCGGCATCGTCAAGACATATACAACGTAAGTTGGTATCGAGTGAATGGAATCAAACACAGAAATATGGTATTGTGTAAATGCCACTGAACCACAGCTGGGACTCGGCATTTAAACCTCTAATGTCTGGTCATGTGTGCAGTGCTCTCTGCAGATCCTCTATTAGCGGATGACCCATTTGAGCTGTCCAATCAGATTTCTGCCCCAGGAATCCTGAAGATCTTTGGAAATGAAATCTGTGAAGGTGCTCACTATAAGAGCGTCCTGGCCACCACACTCTCCAGTGCGAAGGAGCTCGTCAAGGAGGCCCTGGAACGGTGAGACCACGTGTTATCTGCTCCGCAGGCCTGCCTGCCATATGTGGATGTGTTTCTGCCCGGGGAGAGTTTTGTTTCTCCAGCTTCCTCTGCTGCAGTGCACCTTTGTGCTTTGTATATCACAGCAGCTACAACTGTTTTAGTCCAACAGCTTTTATGGCACTTTGGCAGCTGATGAAAGGATCGCGTTCTCATGTCGGCGTGATTATTATATTTTACATGAACAAAGTCGTCCCGTTATGTTTATTGTAACTGCAGCACAGTGTAGACAGTATGCATGTGCCAAACAGTTTAGTGAGTAGTTCTGAAAAGGGTCTAACACTGAGCATGGATCTGTGTGAAAGACAGCCAGTACTGGCTTGGACTCTGAGGCGGCCTCTGTCTGTCAGTCTTTGTTTATGTTTTGGCCAAACTCATAATGGGATGATTAATGCAAGTGGTATTCAGCTTGTAGAAAAGAACAAATCATTATTATTGTGCTTCAGTGAAAACTTTACATGTAGCAGTCAGTTTTAGTTACAGTATGTCGATTCAGCATAATTCATTTGGTGGTGTGTTAGCGCTGTTGCTGTTGATATGTTCCCGTTTGTTCTGCAGCGATGGTTAACAGAACATTCACATATGACTTGGATCTAATTCGCTCAAAGAAGCAACTGCATGCCACTTTCCCTACTTCTGGTGCAGAGCTGGGAATTTCTCATGTCAAATGTATTTATCTAAAAAGTGTTAAAGGTGCATTGATCAATGTTCTTAGGTTAATAGTGGTTTTTCACTACGTCTTATGTGTTGTTCATAACGAATAACAGACAGCTATTCAAAACCCACTGCACCTAAGGAGATTGTGGGAGTCAAAATGGAGCTAAAATAAGATAATCATAATCATAATCAGAAAAGAATCTTTCCAATGAGCCTGCTGAGTCTGCTCGATGGAAAAATATAGCCTACTGGGCAACTGTTTAGTTTGACACAGCAAAAGACAATATGTCTGGGATTTGTTTAGCTTTTGGTGCTGCTTTCAACTGTCAGAAGGAAAAAAGATTTAAAGTTTTGTTGATTAAGTTATTAGAGCATGTTTGCTAACTTTAGCTGGTACATGGCCACATTATGAGTTCACGAACCGACAGAGTTAGCTTCCAGCTGTGAACAGAACAGCATTTAGCCTCTGTGAAGGCAGATAGCAGAGCTAATAGAAAGCAGAACAAGAGCGTCAAGTAGAGAAAACTTGAATTTACTCTCACCATCTCACTAAAGCAAAAAAATTCAAAGGGGCGCTGATGTGTGGTTAAGTTTGGTTAATACTTTTGCTGGCTTAACAAGTACACAATACCATTTTCACCCAAGGATGGCCCATATGGGACTGAATTACACTGCTGAATGCAAGATTTGCTGATTAACAGGCTGGCTGCTATGTTCCTAAAACGCTTTTAAAATGTAAAGGGACCCGCGTACAAGTCCAACTTGACACTGTACTGTTCCTTCATTGTAGGACTGCTAATTCACTGCTCCTTAAAAGCACTTTTTTAAGCATTAAAAGTTGTTTAAGTTTAGGAAAACATTATATTTAGGCATTCGAACACACATTAATTTTAACTAGCATTAATTATGAATTAAAAGCCTTATTCAATCTTCAAAAGAAAAGAATAACATTTTGTCTGAACTATTTTGATCTCATAAGAAACTTTTAAATCTGCACAAAAGGAAGAAAGGTTCTTTTTGAGCAGATGGACAAGAGCTTCCTAAATCTAAACAAACGGCCGGTAACAACTAAAGTGAAATGTAAGACTTAAGTAAGACGAATATGTGAAAGGTGCTGTTGTTGGATTATAACAGCTAGACTTATGCTCATGGCATACTTATTTTTCAGTCAAATTGGGGTGTTTTGCTGCCAGTTGTTACAGTACTTTGGGTTTGGTGATGGGGAGGTGGTACCTTCCAATACAGTTATTTCCATTAATGTTACATTATCTGATCTAGGTATGGTCTGAGCAAGGAGGAGGCCGAGTCCTACGTACTCTGTGACACCATCGGTTCCATTGACAACCGTCAGTGGAGCACAGAAGGCTTCCGGGTGGTGGGCGACCACGAAAAACCCCTCCTTCTACAGTCACTATGGAAACCCAGAGAGGGTTTGGCAAGACGGTTTGAGATTCAGAGGAGAAGTCTGGTAGAGGAGAAGACGTCCAAAGAGAAGGACACCGTCACTGCTGGTACGCTTTTCAGCCCCAGGGGGCTTTAGGGAGAGGCCACATCCTGTATCAGGGTGTCTACACATCCTGGAATAAGATCATTTAACATCAAATTAAGCTAATGCAACATTAAAGCCAGTTATAGTGTTCTCAGGGTAAAAATGTGGTTTTGCTGTTTTTCCAGTGAAAATCAGCCAGCCTTCTCAGACTCCTTCTTTTTCTTTGTTTTTGATTCCTGTAACAAATGTGGATTCTATTCTTGCTACCATTAAAATGTTACAAGTTGCAACCTAATGAAGTTTGCAGACACTCGCTGCGATTTAATGAAGCTTCTTATGGGACACGCCCCTTCTTTAATACTTAGCCCTTGGAAACAGAATGCTGTAAACGCTTCACATCGCAAAATATCTGATCCACTCATATTTATAAAGCATGATCTGACTGAAAAACACCCAGAACTTTCCACAGATGCTGGACACAAACACAGCATGGTGCTGTAAAGGTGCTGGGTGGACTGTTTTCTGTCAGTGCTGCAATCATTTCTGCAGGGGGCCCCAGCAGTGGTTGACACAGCTGTGGTGGTCGTGTAAGCGAGCGTCCTGTTATGTGTTTTGCTTTAATGAATGGCACGGCATGTGATGGTCTCTATCAGTGTCAGCTTGTGGATGCCTGCTGAGGGGATGGACATATTCTTTTTATTTCCATGAGTTCTGTCTTTCTTTCCACTGAGCTCTGCTTCCTGTATGGGGCTTCTCCTTGTTGACTCTGGCATAAGCACACCATGTAGAAATGAGCGAGCACTCATATACCTCACCTTGCTACAGGAAAAAAAAACGGGTGTTGCTCTATCACCACATTCCTTCACCCCTGTGCCATGTTGTATTTATACAGCAGCTTCATTTGCACTTTAACACCACTCCCAGCTTTCTGATTTGATTATTTGTGTCCCTGTTAGGTATCAATGCCCAGGCTCGTAAGCTGCAGAAGAGCCGCTCCAGAGTTACCTCCACCCTCGTGGAGAGGACTATGGGTCGTGGCCAGAAACTGTGGAGGTGCAAAAGTGAGATGGATCTGTTAGACACTGAGACCAAAAGTGAGACTGATCATGATACATGCGTCAAAGATCGACGAGAGAGCCTCAGTCACACTTCAGTGCAGAGCTACGACTGCCTCAAAACAAGCCCAGAACAGAATCACACTGACAGCCTCACAGCTCCCTCCGAGGGGGATGGCGGGTCAGGGGCCAAAACAGAGACCCTCTGTGTGTCCAAGCCGAGAGGCGAGCAGGAAGGAGAGGAGTCGGAGAGGGAGGAGACGGAGAGCAGCGACGATAACACCACACAGTACTCCATTCACCCTCCACATGACTGTCCCTACCTGCTGCTGCTGCAGGGCTGGAGCCTCACACAGGTATCACATCCAGACACACTCTGCAGCTGATCGTCCAATCATAGCTCAGTCACAGCAGCAAGGAAAGTTAGGCCTGTCAGGCACTGGAGTCAGAGAAAAAACTGGGCCTCATGCAAGAACCGTTCCTACGCACAGATTTGTTCTTAAATCGTCTGTACGAGTGATTTAAGAGAATTTGCACATTCACCAATCTTTTCGTATTTTACGTTTTCTTTCAGGTACGAACAGAATTTACGAGTGATCCAGCCCTGTCGTAGGAGTTTCCTAAAATAATCCGCTGTTATTCCAATCAAGTTTGCTTCGCTAATGGATTGTATAAATAAATATATACGTTATACCCCATAATGATGCTGACATTATTCTGTCTGTCTTAAATTATGCACTAATTAAATGTTAATTTGACTCTGTATATAACAAGGTCAATGGGAAGCGTAACCAGCAGCTGACTTTCTACTTTTGGATGCCTTAGTGTGTCAGGCTCTTGGAAGAGAGCGTGTAGATGTCCTTGTGGAGACAGACAAATGGCTGACATCGTGATTTAGATTGCCAAGGACTGTGCTGCTGCAAATATGCAGCTTGCTGGAGCCACAATCCAGAGAGAAACACGCCGATCAAACCCAGTTCCACCACAGGTCCAGGTCCTCACCACCCTTGGATTTTTGGCCACTGGAACCTTTCAGAGGGAGATGGGAGACAGATCGGGGGTGTCCCAGTCCTCTGTGAGTCGTGCGCTCCCCTTGGTCATCAAAGCTCTCATCAGTTTATCACCCATGGTACATCAGATTCCCACACACCGCTGTCCAACAAGTACAGATTAAGAGGGACTTTCATGCCGTGGCTGGACTGCCAATCATAATTGGAGCAATAGACTGCACACATATACCCAGGCTCCGCCCTCGCAGTGACGCAACACCTTCGGCTCTGCTACACTTACTCAGGCAAACTGCTCATTCAGGTGGATTCGAGTTCCCGAAAAAATGGGAACTCCACCCACTCTTTCGGGAAGCAATCAACTTTGAGCAGCGGCAACGGCCCAGGGTAGAGGCGTGTTCAAGGTAGTGACGTGGTTGAACTGCCACTCAACCCATGGATTGTACACGGAAGCGCTTCATTCAATATCAACATGGAGCAGCGTCAAGCTTTTGACACTGCTGTAGATGCTGTAATGAAAGTGTTCAACGGGAGATTCTCGTTAAAAATCGAGCAAAGAACAGCCCTTGAATCATTTCTTGACAGGAAAGATGTTTTCGCCTTGCTCCCTACTGGCTTTGGTAAGAGTTTAATCTACCAGTTAGCCCCGCTGGTAGCTAAATCATATGTCAGAGCAAAGAGTGGTGTGATTGGCTTAAGCTTAGGCACAGCCTTTTCTGGCCACAACCAGTAGCAACCCAAGGGAGGCGGGTTGACCAGGCCATTTCAAATCGTATTCGTTTTGGTCTTGGTCAGACCAGAATCTCGAAGAGATTTGAAAGTCTATGTTAATCAGGCTAGCACACATATACGTATCAAAGCACCCGTGCTGTTGTGGAGCGCACTGAGCTGAAGGCCAGGTGGGTGTGTCTCCATACAGCGGGGGGGCAAACTGCTCTATAGCCCAGAGAAAGCATGCCAGATTTTTACAATATTGCCATGAACGAGGGTCTCCACCTGAACCAGCCCAGGCAGACCAGAAGGTGTGGTGCAAGAAGACCCCCCTCATGGACCACCCCATCAAAGAGCCATCATGATGAGGCAACAACTGATTGCACGGCTTTAGTTGCAGTCATCGAGCGCCTGCCCATGGCGAGACATTTTCTTTTTAAGCTATTTTCATATCAAACCATTTCTTGTTTATTTCGGTGACATTACGAACTACAGGTGACACGGAATTAACAGCACTCGTAATAACTTCCCATTTCTTGGCTTTAGCAGGTCCCGTAATTCCACTGCTGACACTGCTAAAAATGACAGATTTTCCTTTTTGGATCTCTGAAAGCAGAACTTCAGTGTCAGAGCCCCTAAAGTTGTTCTTTTTGCGCCTTGATGCCATTCTCATGACTCAACACTCAACACTTCCTGGCACAGGAGAGAGGAAGCACAGCCTTATATGGTATCATTTTGGACGTGGAGTATGCAAATCTACTATCCTCGTGCACGTGCACTTAAATACGCACGGATGGCATTCATCATTTACGCAGGTCGTTTACACACTTTTTCCGAAGTTAAGAGCGTTTGTTGAATCTGACGTGGCGTGTTCGTACGAGACCTTCGTACGAAAAAAGTAAGAGAAATTTTGAATAAAAATACGAAAATGTTCTTGCATGAGGCCCAATGTCTGTAAGACTTTGGCTGGAGAGGGTGGTGTTTTTCAGTCCTAAGAAAATTCTGAAAAGCATTAGACAGGCTGTATGTGTACAGTAATCAAGCAGAGTTACAAAAAAAGAGCTCTTCGTTTAAATCAAAATCAAATCAAATCAAATTTATTTGTATAGCACATTTCATGTACAAACAGTTCAAAGTGCTTTACATAAAATAAAAGCATTGCAGCAGGGAGTGCAAGAAGCATTAAAAATACATAAAATAATATAAAGAGAAACAAATAAAATCATTTAAATGAATTTAAAATCAGGCAACAGTCTAGATAAGTTAAAAGATATTTCATGCATAGACACATGAGAAAAGAAATGTTTTTAACCTGGATTTAAAAATGTCTACATTTGGTGAAAGTTTAATCTCCACTGGCAGTTTGTTCCACTTGTTCGCAGCATAACAGCTAAATGCTGCTTCTCCATGTTTAGTCTGGACTCTGGACTGGACCAGCTGACCTGAGTCCTTGGATCTAAGAGCTCTGCTGGCTTTATATTCTCTGAACATATCACAGATGTATTTTGGGCCTAAACCCTTCTGGGATTTGTAAACCATCAGCAGGCTTTTAAAATCTATTCTGTGACTGACTGGAAGCCAGTGTAAAGATTTTAAAACTGGTGTGATGTGTTCAGATCTCTTAGTCCGGGTTAAAACTCTAGCAGCAGCGTTCTGGATGAGCTGCAGATGTTTAATGCTCTTTTTGGGAAGTCCAGTTAAAAGAGCATTACAGTAATCGAGTCTACTGGAGATGAATGCATGGATGAGTTTCTCCTGGTCTTTTTGGGAGAGGAAACCTTTAATTCTGTTGACGTTTCTGAGATGGTAAAAAGCTGCCTTGGTGACAGCTTTGATGTGGCTG
Source organism: Odontesthes bonariensis (assembly GCF_027942865.1). Taxonomy (NCBI): domain Eukaryota; kingdom Metazoa; phylum Chordata; class Actinopteri; order Atheriniformes; family Atherinopsidae; genus Odontesthes; species Odontesthes bonariensis. Next base: position 29,137,845 of record NC_134528.1, on the reverse strand, counting down.
CTGAAAGTCAGATCTGAGTCTATCAACACTCCGAGGTTACGAACTTGGTCAGTGATTGTAAGGTCCCGAGTCTCAAGATATGTACCAACGCTGACCCTCTTCTCTTTGCTACCAAACAGAATGATCTCAGTTTTGTCTTCATTTAATTGTAGAAAATTCTCTCTCATCCAGGTGTTTACTTCCTCCAGACACTGACACAGTACGTCTGCTGGGCTGCAGTCGTCCGGTGACAGAGACACATAAAGTTGTGTATCGTCGGCATAACTGTGATAATTGATGTTAAAATTCTGCAATATCTGACCCAAAGGGAGCATATACAAGTTAAACAGAAGAGGTCCAAGAATTGACCCCTGGGGGACTCCACAAGTCATGGCCACTCGCTCAGATTCATAGCTGCCAATAGTAACAAAATAACTCCGGCCTTCTAAGTAGGACCTGAACCAGTTAAGGACCGCTCCAGAAAGTCCAACCCAGTTTTCCAGCCTGTGCAACAGGATTCTGTGATCTACAGTATCAAACGCAGCGCTGAGGTCCAACAGAACCAGGACTGAAACATTACCCGAATCAGTATTCAACCTAATGTCGTTTAACACTTTGACCAGAGCTGTTTCAGTGCTGTGATGACGTCTGAAGCCTGATTGAAACTTATCAAGACTTCCACTTTCATTCAGAAAGTCGTTGAGCTGGTTAAATACAACTTTCTCAATAATCTTGGATATAAAAGAGAGATTAGAGACAGGTCTGTAGTTGTTCATCATAGAGGCGTCTAGAGTTCTCTTCTTTAGGAGTGGCTTAAAGACAAAACAATGTTTAAAAAACAATACTTCCCAGTGAAATGTCTCTGATTCTCCCGAAGACCACAAATAATACAAAACTTCTTATAAATCTCCTGAGTACAGACGCCATGTGGTGTTGCATCTTTCAGCTGATGGCCCACAACTGACTATTATTCTAAGGTTGACCAATGACTATGCCCCCTTTTTCTAACTTAATATTCCTTGATGGAATTGCGCCACATTAGAAAAAAAAAAAGCCCTATTTATCAACAGCGTCAAAGTTTTGGCTTCATGAGCAACTGTGCCCTGCACTTAAACAATTTCTGAGATACACTGTGTTAGCCAAAAGACACCACACGATGAATAAAACCACATTCTAAAAGCGTTTTCTCTTGTACTATTGAAAGTGAATTTGGTTTAAAAAAAGGGGAACAATATATATGCTAGCTGAGCTGCTAAAATCTTTTTTCCTTTAATTTTATGGTCATGCTCACTGGTTATGTCTTACTAGCTGCAATAAAAGAGCAATGCCGGTGAATCTTTATTTGAATGTTTTCAGCACTATCAACTGGTGAATACGGTAACGCTTTGTTTGTTTTTACTGATACAACGTTGCAGCCATCCTAAGCTAACTATAGATGGGATCAGCCTAGTTGCTGGAGTGTACCCACCTCCCCAGGCACCACGACACCACTGATAAGCTCTTATTTCTTTGTTGATTAAGCTTATTGTCGATCATCAATGTATATAATAAAATTATTATTCAAAAAACATTGAATAGGCACAAAGGCATGCAGATGTTGAATGTAGCTAGGGTTTCCTGACAATGTTAAATAGCAACATAATTAGCTGTAAACAGAGTTGGTTTGATTATTAAGGAGGTAGTTGTTTCGTTAGGTGTAGCATGCTAGCTTCTGCAGCTTCTGCTGGCAAAACCAAAGCTTTTTTGGTTTGTCTTTGTCTAAAAGTAAGGGCCCGTTTTAGCAAACGTAACTTTAACTTTTATAGTTATGTTATCATGATAACATATTATGTTATCAATTTTATGGAGAATTATGATTACAATTAATTGAATTCCAATTGGCTTGAATTGGACTTTGTTATCTAAGTGCCTTGAGATGACATTTGTTGGATTTGGCACTATATAAATAAAAATGAATTGAATTGAATTGAATTGAATGATGAGCAACAGTAATTCTGGGCAACATAGCTAATAACAAGTGAGTTTTTCTTCTTAAGTGAAATTCTGCCTCCTGTCAGTACATCAGTGATGGCATACAAATGCGCATAGATCGCGTAGCATAGATCTGTAAAACCTGAATACTTAATTAGCTAATTGATAAAGCAATCAGTTGGTACAGAATTGTACATTTATGAAGGGATTCAAAAAGGCTGAAATACTAGATAAATGAGCCCAAACAAAGCTGTGGCTGAGTACATATGTTACATCTACCAACAGTGACTGAATATCTCTCCAGGTAGGAACTAGTATTAGGTCTGATTACTTATATTTAATGCTCCCTCCCTCCACCCATGATATCAGACTCCAACATCAAGCAACATATCACTTTTGGTAGACACAACCACATAATATGGGCTATTTACAAAATATTCACATGTGCATTCACTAGAGTAAGCGATATCAGACTTTTACCTACTATAATATACTTTAAAAGGCTTTTTAATTAGTCTAGAGACATGTAAAGACAAAGATAGTGAAAAGAACCATGATGTAAAGGTCAGCAAGCTGCATGCAGAAAAACTGAACAGTCAGAACAGTGATCAGGAAACAGAAGAGGACAACCCTGACACTGCTTCCGGAATGATTACCAGTGGGTTTTTAACGGTGGACGGCTGCCACACACATGCAGACAGACAGGTTAATTGTCCAACACTGTGGGAATGTTGTGCGTCACAGTTGTTCTACCAAAAGTAATCAGTCTCCCCTGAGAAATACTCGGTCAGTTTCAACTTGGCATGTTATATCTCTCCAGTTGGAAAAGACGCACGTCATGTAATAATCACTGCAAACTGTGCTCTCACTAGGTTTAACAAAACATTACTTGCCTAATCCGGTTTGGACCTGGACCATAATTCTAATAGACAAAAAGTTTTCACTGAGTGAGACTATCAAAGCCTGCATAGTACTAAAAGCACAACCTTTTAGAAAATGAATAAAACAACTAAATTAGATCAATGTCAGGACCTTGTGGCAGGAGTATGGAGACCAACCAGACAAACTAAAATGTTCCTCTCATTTTGCTGCCGTTTAATATTTTACATCACCAGTACATATGCATTTAAAGTCATGTTTGGAAACACCAGTCAGAGTTGAGGCCATTCACAAACACCAACTGTTTGAAACTGTGTAAATAAGTCAGTGTCAATATAAAATGCCTCCCTGCATTGTTTGCTTCAACATAAATTCAGAATACAGTGAAGGATCTATGTTATGTGTATACAGAGTGTCGGTTCATCCCTTGAGTTAGGTGCCTTTTTTATCTGAGAATGATGCATTGGTCAGTCTTAAGTGACTCAACAAATAAAAAACACATTCCTCTGAAAATGTTCAGCTATGTAACCTGGACTGACAATGAGTGAAAAAGCAACCAATGCCCCTGGAAAACTTTCAAAGACCTTCAGAAAGCCTGTAAAACTCTTGCTGAAAAGCATTTTCGATGACCACAAGAAAGTCTGGCGCCTTCGAAGAAACACACTAAGAAATGGGGAGCAGCTCAAGACTTTTGCAAAGCATAGCACAGTTATTTGTTGGGCTGAGTGATGCCTCAGAGTCTAAATGTTGAAAAGATTTGTGTACTGAATAAAAGAATTTGGGTCCCAATATTTACTTTGCAGGCAATGGGGCAAAAGACTCAGTCAGAATCTGTGTTTGCATGCACCATTCATGCTGTCATTGGGAAGAATAAACTCAACACCCGGTGATAAACCACATGAAACATCCATCCATCCATTTTTTTCTGAGCAGGCTCTGGTTTGATATTTGACCGCCACCATCTGTTTTTTTTTTTTTTTTTTTAAATCTGGAAGGAACCTCTATTGCATGCGTACAAACCCCGCAGGGAGAACTGTGTCTGCAGACCACAAGATTCTTATAAATATTTATTTTATTGAAAATGCATTTTTATATTCATGAATGCTTTTTGACTTATGAAACAACTCAATTATTGAAAATGACTTGGTTTTAATATAAAATTGTGTACAATGTAAGCTGACGAAATACTGAATTACCTCATTGTTGTTTTGTTTTGTTTGTTTTTTTTACATTGGAATCACTAGGCTCAATAAGTCAAAGTTATAATGTTCACAACAGGTCCTGGCACATTAAACAGAATTTACAGCTACTGTAAATTTGCTTTACAAGACGCGTGTAACAGCTAACCCAGTCTGAGACAACTGCTGGCACTGACTGTTGTGGAAGTTTGGCAGCACAGACAGGCCTGATCAAACAAATGAATGAGTCATTGAATATGGTGAGATATCACTGGATGTCAACACTATTTCTGACCAGAAATTAATTTTAGAGCTGTCTAAATGACCATTAACTGCATGTTCAGATAAATATAAACATTGAATTGAGAATCCCAGTGTTTAGAATGAGTAAAAGGTTTTATGGTATGAAAAAGAGCTTAGCACTTTGATTCGCAAAGTTGGCATGCAGAGACTTCCATAACCATCAGGACCCCATTTTGTCCTTTTACTTGTCTGGATCCACAATATTTTTCTATTCTTGCGAAAGGGAATTTTGAACAATTTCCATCCATCTTTTCATCAGTTTAGGGAGTTCACTACACAAAAGATCTTTCACAGCTTAGTTCAGTAAGCTGTGAAAGCTGCTACTGAAAGTTCAGTAGGAGCTTGGTTCTAATAAAAAAAAAAAACTGCTGAAATCTGCTTGCATGATGACATTCCACAGAAATCCATTTATAAAAACTGCATTGAAATTGGAGACATTAAGAACATAAACATTTACAGAATTGGATATCTCTGCTCCTCTAAAAACAAGCTAAAACCACAAAAAAACAGTGTTGAAAATGTACTGACATTAGAGTGTTTGTATAAGACAGACATAACCAGGGGCTCCGAAAAGTGAAGTCACTTCGGAGGTTCAATAAACTTGCCATGCGAAAGTCGAGGCATCAAACTGGTAGTCCACAAAACAAATGGATGTCATGTTGGTTACGTCCATATTTTACATACAGTTTCTGAACACTGACTAATGAAGACAACAAGTAGCACTTATCATTGAAAACAAAGTGCATGCAAGCCTGCCCGTAAGTCATTATCTCCCAGGCATTTCATTCTACCCATTCACTTCCTTAAACATGCTTCTTTTGATATCGACTTATGGAATTACCTTGCAGAGTGCTCAAGCAAAGTGAAATTATTTAAAGACCAGTGTTGGACAACATTTCTTTTAAAAGGACATTTTTAAGTTACAAACATTTATTTAAACTCTCCATAGCACCTCCATAAAGGCAGACGTTTTGTCAGTTTGCTGGTCTGGAGCATTCAGGTGTGTGTTAACACAACGCCAAGGAGGAAAGACATCAGCAATGATTTTAGAGGAGCAATTGTTGCTGCCCATCAATCTGGGAAGGGTTATAAGGCCGTTTCCCTAACATCTCAGCAAGTTCACCCCAAGGTTCAGACAAGAGCCACATCTCGAACTCTACAGGCCTCAGTCAGCATGTCCAATGTTAAAGTTCATGACAGCACAGTTAGAAAAAGACTGAACAAGTATGGCTTGTGTGGAAGGGCTGCAGGAGAAAGCCTCTTCTCTCTAAAAAGAACATGGCAGCACAGCTTAGGTTTGCAAAGCTGCATCTGAACAAACCACAAGACTTCTGGAACAATGTCCTTTGGACAGAGCAGACCAAAGTGGAGATGTTTGCTCATAATGCACAGCAGCACGTTTGGAGGAAACCAAACACAGCATATCAGCACAAACACCTCACACCAGCTGCCAAACACTGCCGGGATAGATCCCCGACCGACGGATTCAGCGGGTATAGAAAATGGATGAATGGATGGACATGGTGTTATTTTTTGTGTGTTGTTGCTCAATAGAGGCTGTATTTACCTCATTTTAAGACCTGGTGAGGATCAGCTGATCATTTTTTTCAATCATTATATCCTGATAAATAAAACCTTAGAATTGAAAGAAGGTGTTTTCACAAGACTCCACAATGAAGTGACGCAACTCTGGGATTGGATTTCTTCCACTTAGACTTCACAACAACAATAACAACGAGAGCAGCACTTATGGAACTGTATCATCGGGGAAATCCATGGGAGAGGAAGAGGATGTTACAGTGCTGGAAACTGAAAGTTGGAGAATTGTTTCAGGTCAGTCATTGTCAGGTAACTTCCCGTTATTCTCTCCTTTCAGGATTTTGTCATCTACCTGCTGGCGGCCCCGCACATTGTTGTTGGTCGACAGAGTCATCCTGAAGACAGGTCAAAAGCTGACATCCTTCTCTTTGCCACCGACATCCTCCCAAAGCACTGCTACTTCCATCGCCACAGTGCTGGTGGCCCCATCGTGCTCTGCCCTTGCAAGGATGCTGCGGTCACGAGGAACGGTGAAGTTCTGAGAAATGACGTGCAGCTAAGACCTGGCGATGTTATTGGGTTGGGACAGCAGTACCTGTTCCTTTTTAAAGATCCCTCAACTTTGATGCACAAGGTACTGTAAGAGACTGTTCTTTTCCAAAGAAAGCTGTCAGAATACTGCGGCGTGCCTTTTTCAAATGCATGAATGAGACTCTTGCTTCATATTTCTTGTCTCTTTCTTGGAAATGCAGGATGTTAACGGAGTTGCTCCTGAGCCGAGCTTGTCTGCTGCTCCGTGGATACTGAGTGACAGCCCTTCTGCAGCCACAGGAAGCCAGGCTACAGACATGATCCTCTGCAACAGCTGCATCTCAACCTGCACTGCCTTCCAGAGCTCAAACTGGAGGCAGCCCCCCTTTCTAAAATCACCTGAAGGCCACAGCCTGACTCTGAACTACGATGCTGAGAATGAAGATTGCATTGTCAAGGAGATTGTAGCTATGGGAGGTAGCGGTGTCACTGACAGACCAACGCTGACAGTGTCCTTTCTGCTGGCCGTGTGTGTTCAGTATTCGTCAGCGTGTCTTCACACCTCAGACCTCCGAAGGCTCCTGCTGCTTATTGCAAGTGGAGTTCAGAGTGCCATGTGGGTGAGTTGGGAAAAGAGGTTTTGCAGACCATGTTACGACAGACTTCAAGTTCAAGATTTCATGTTAATCCAGAAAAATAGACATGGGCTACAAAGCTAGTGTCACGAATGTCATTGTTGCACTTTACAGATAGAAGCAAAACCAGAAAAATGGCAGCAGCAGCACTGCACATTGTTCCTGAGTTGGAGAAGCCCAATGAGTTTGTCCTAAGCTTTTTTAGCAAGGGTTTGAATCATTTACAGGATCATTCACCTACTTTCTTTTTGCACATGAGCACCAGAGACATTCAGGGAAAACGTGCAGACATTTGGGTTAGGGCTGTTTTACTCTTTACTGTTGCTGCTCACACATGAACTTCCAAACAAGAGATTTTCAGCTGTAGATGCGCTTCTACAACTGTGTACAGCAACCAATCAAAGCAACTGCTACTGTGAAAGGAAAAGATGAGTTTGGGTGAAAGTTGTAACGGTTTCCTCTCCTGCAGGAGCACACTAAGGACCTGTCTGCAGTTCAGCCTGAAGTGTAAGCACACCTTACTGTTTCTCTGTTGCCACCCATTACTTTTATTTTCACAGCTGATTTGTTTAGTTCTTTGGGTTTATGTTCTCCTGTTCTTTAGTCTCAGCGGGAAAGGTACAATCCTCGAAGACCTCCAGGTTCTCAGTCTGCACGAGCTGATCTCGGGACTGCGCCCTCTGGTGGTGTGGATGTCCAACAGTCTGGAATTGTTGCAGTTCATTCAGCACCAGCTGCCTATCATCCTGGAGTGGAGAAACCAGAAGGCGCAGGGACATGAGGAAGAAGAGTGGGGCGATGATGAAAGCAAGGAAGTGGAGAACTTAGGTTGGTGGTATTGGTGACATTGCAATCATGTGACCATTATATTGCTCTAAGCAGCACCATAAATCCCAATCTTGATTACACAGATTCGCGGGTTGTACAATGCACGGGTTGTATAATTCCATGATTTATAGATGATCACAGACATTTTTTCCTACAACATGTAAAATAAAACAAAAAAGATTCTTGTACAATTAACAGCGGCATTTTTACCAATAACAATATATCTGCTATTGACCAGTGCTACTTCCCAACTAATTCATCAATCAGGCTTCAAGTTTTTCATCCTAACTTTTATCACAGTCCACATTTTAAACTCACATATTTTCATTTTTTTTTAGATACAAATGTATTTGTGAATATTCTTTTCAGTGCTGTTGGAGCTTCGTTTGTCCTGTGTCCGCTCAGCCAGTGAGGAGACAATGGCTGTCCTGGAGGAAGTCATCATGCTTGCCTTCCAGCAGTGTGTCTACTACATCACCAAGGTAACAGATGATTGCGCTTTACTTCTCTAGATTCATTTGTTTGGCAATAATACAATCTCAAGAATTGATTACATTTGCTGCCTTGCCCATGAAGCTAAACTACCTTACTTTGACAAAAAGAGAGCATATTGGCCAGTAGAGTTTGAATCTGTAACAGCTTCATCTGTTCACTCACTGATGATTGAGATGTGCAGCTTAAGAAAGGAAAATAATCAGAGATGGACTGAGAATAAAGAGTCTAGTTAGCCACTCTGACAGCTTTCTAATAGACTGAGCGGCCACATTGCCAGACCACACTGGGGTCATTGTGACTTGGAGAAGAGACAGGACACCGAGGGCCTTTGTGTGTCTGTGTGTAAGTGTTGGCGGAGGATGAATACTATTCATGCCGGAGGAAACTTTGCACTGCAACTTTTATTTTTAGCTGATTAGTTGAAGAGAAGTCAGTCACTGAAATGAAAGAGAATGAACAAAATATGTGCTTTTCTTACAAGGTGACACACTTTTCTGAGGTCTTAATGACATGTCTGAGGCATGCTTTTGTCAAAACGCACGGACAGACAGAACAACACCTAATTTGAAAACCAAGAACTTAAAGCTGCCGTCGGCAGGTTTTCAAAATTCCGAGTCTAAAGTCGGAAAATTCGAACTGATACAACTTTCAGGTCCCTCCCCCTCTGTGGACGAGGTTGTGCACGTGAATTCACACCAGTATGCGCCCACACAAGCTGGGGGCAGACTCACGCTCAGCATGGAAGACATGGTTGGTGGCTGTTCTGCTCAGATCATAGATCAATAATAAACCTAACGTGATTGGTTAAAAACAGCCGGGAGCGCTCGATTTTTGCAAGCACGATTACAGGGAGCTACAGAATTCGGGATTTTTCCTAAACAGCCTATTTAATATTCTCCTTTCAGAATCCCATGACAGTTCAAGCTAATATGACAAAAACAAAGTTGCCGACGGCAGCTTTAAAGCTCTTTTCAGACCAGCAGGTTTTAGGGTGTGGAGTGACCAACTCAACTGCACTCCACCTCTCTGCTGCAGCGTCAGTTTTACATCAGTAGTACTCAATAATTCTTCAAGCACAATATTACCATACGACAGAGAATAAAGTAAAAAGCCAATGCACTCACAGCAGCACGCACAAGCACACGACTAAACTCAGACTACCGCACTACAAAAAAATCGAAAAAAAATTGACTGGCAGTTTTATTCTAAAATACTTACAGACAGCTGGTACAGGTCCTTCTTTCAGGCACGGTCTCCTCGTAAGTCATGTGTTGAACAGGTTGTTAAATACTCTGCCACTAAGAGAGAGTAACGTTGCAGCCAGATGGCACATTGGTACGCCAGTCAAAAATCACAGAGTAATTCCTCTGGCTCATAGCGGCTCCATGTTTGACTGATGTTTTCAATTGGTAGTGGCTTCATACACAAAATGCTGAAAGATTACAAAAAAACAGTTCATACTCAGTCAGTAAAAATACTTTCAGGTTAACAGTGCATCAAATGATGATATGTGATGTGATAGTAATTGCTACTAGTAATAACTTCACATAGAAGTATCAGTGACTCAGCAGTTTCTCTCAGCTCGACAGTTTCCTTGCGTCTTTCAGGTTGTAGTTTCAGCTTTCAGACCCTGCAGGCCTTTGTGTTCTTATTTACCTTTGTGCCTCTTTTCTATTCAATGATACGTCGCAATCCTACATGTCTCAATGTTTCTGAGTTTATCTATAAAACCATGTAGATGGTTTTTGATGTTGATGGTACCTGGCAGCTGTTTTTTTTTTATTATTACCACTTTAACGAAGACTCCAAGCAAACTGAGCCTATACTAAAAGATGGCACAAAAACACTGCCAACGGTGTGGTCTGTGGCGTAGTGGGTTGAGCAGGTGCCCCATGTACAGAGGCTATAGTCCTTGCTTCAGCTGGCCCCGGTTCGAGTCCCACATCAGACGGCGCTTTGCTGCATGTAGTTCCCTCTCTCTCTGCACCCTGCTTCCTGTCTCTCTTAAATGTCCTATCCATTAAAGGCATAAAAGCCCCCCCCCCCAAAAAAAAACACTGCCAACTACTGACCTTTCAAAGAGAACTGTGACGTGTACACAAAGCAGGTTCAGTGCTGTATGCAGACGGATGTCAACCATGTTCTTGTTACCAGAAGAAGGAAGTCGTTTGTAAATCCCTGCTTTAGAAATCCATGGGTGGTGTGGATTTTAACAGTATGGTTTACAGACCATGGGTTAGCCAAATATATTTTTTTCCTAAGTTGAGACTGAATTAGCTCCTTGGCACACAATTGTCATGCCTACTATGTTCTCATAATCTACCCATTACTGGTCACAAGCTACACAGTGTGGTGGCCACTCCACATGCAGCTTTGGGTTCCATCTCTGTTACTTTGTTTCCTTGTGGCGTTACTATGAAAATCAGCTCATCCTCCCTGCACTGAAATCATATGCACTGAAGTGGGAAACAGTGTAGAGACAATTATCTGGCACCAAAAGTACGTAGGGTCAGGTTGAGTTGAGCCGCAACACGCTTTGGAAAAGAGGTTTTACTGCACTCATCAGTCTGGTTTCCAGCTTAGATTGGTTGTTGGTCTTCAGTGCTAAGAACAGCTAAGGTAAGCTAACTGAATTTTAATTGCTCTTTACTAAATAATATATGGAGAAACCTAGAAATGAGTGAACGATGGTGGGGCCTTCTGTAGCAGCTGAAACACCAATTTTGTGAAAATTGTGGTGAAACCAGGGCAGGCGCTAGCCAAGATTTATCCCTGGAACCAGGTAAATTTCTAATCTCCTTTCAGTGGGGCAACTAAAATAACTCAGTAATACTTAATTACCCACAACAGTACCCAAATACAATATAAGAGAAATATTAGACCAAATATGACACAAAGAAAAAAAAACTTGTTTTATTCTCTATAATACCATTGGTTGGAAGTAACAGAACAGATGCTGCACAAAACATTGCATCACTGTGACTGTCTATGTCTCCTGATCATTATAAGTTAGCTATGGTGACTAAATTAATCCAAAAAATCATTTATAACTACTGAATCCAAAATTAAAAGGCATAAAATTTCAGCTAATTCAATCGATTCAGCTAATCAAGCCTGTTTCCAAAGTGGATGCAAAGCATTTGCTGAAATTAATATATAAATTGTTTTGGAACTAATCGATGGAGCAAACAGTTGAATTCGGCCACATATGATATGTGAGTAATAGCATCCTAAAAAGAATGTGAAGTTGACGTTGACGTGCAATATTGTTTTCCTGCTTTCTCTGACACTGTCTTTTGTCCGCACAGACCCTGAATTCTAACTCCAGCATAGTGTTTTATGTTCAAATTGTTGGATAAGTCTCTGAAATCATGTCTCGGTTCATTTCTACTTCTCATAACCAATGTTAAACATGTCCACGGTCATCGTAAGTAATAAAAGAAAAAGTTCCTTAAAAGTTTCTAGATTGAAATACATCTTTTATCTAACTTATCAATAGTGACAATATCTGAATTCTCAGAGTTTTTATCCCAGTTAGTGCTGAGTACAGATAAAGTCATTGTAGTGGGTGACTTTAATATTCATGTAGATGTTGAAAATGACAGCCTGAATATGAACTTTAATTCTATATTAGACTCTATTGGATTTTCTCAGAGTATTCACAGACCGACTCACTGCCTTAATCACACCCTTGATCTTGTGCTGACTTATGGCATTGAGAGTGAACAGTTAACAGTGTTCCCTCATAACCCTGTCTTATCTGACCATTTTCTGATAACCTTTGAGTTTACATTACTTGACTATACAGTTTCTGAGAAGAAATTTACATATAGAAGGTGTCTATCAGAGGATGCTGTAACCAGATTTAAAGAATTAATTCCATCATCCTTTTCTTCACTGCCATGTGCAGATATAACAGAGGACGACTACCTAAACTTTACTCCAGCAGCACTTGACTCTCTTGTTGACAGCACTATAGTTTCAATGCGTACAGCACTGGACAATGTTGCCCCTCTGAAAAGGAAGGTAATCAGTCAGAAGAGGTTGGCTCCTTGGTATAATTCACAGCTGCGTGCTTTAAAGCAGACTGCAAGAAAGCTGGAGAGACAGTGGCGTTCCTCTAATTTAGAAGAGTCTCAGTTAGTCTGGAAAGATAGTTTAACAATGTATAAGAAAGCCCTTCGTAAAGCTAGAACTGCTTATTATTCATCATTGATAGAAGAGAATAAGAATAATCCCAGGTTTCTTTTCAGCACTGTAGCCAGTCTGACAAAGAGTCCGAGCTCTGCTGAGCCAGTTATTCCTTTAACTCTCAGCAGTGATGATTTCATGAGCTTCTTTATTAATAAAATTGTTTCTATCAGAGAAAAGATTGATGGAGTCCTTCCCACTATTATCAGTGATGTATCATCAAGTACAGCAGCTTTAGAAGTATCTTTAGAACCTGATTTGTATTTAGACGGCTTCTGCCCAGTTGATCTCTCTGAACTAACAACAGCAATAGTCTCTTCTAAACCATCAACTTGTGTTTTAGACCCAATCCCAACCAGACTGTTCAAGGAGGTTTTCCCCTTAATTGACACTTTCATATTGGATTTTATCAATCTGTCTTTGTTGACAGGATATGTACCTCAGACTTTTAAGGTTGCTGCTTAATGAATTTGTATCAGTTTCTATTGCTCATAGTTACTGGCCTGGTCGGTGAGAAAATGCAGCTAGTGGGACATGATTGCCAGCTCCAAATTTCGAAGCTAATGGAATTAAGTATTTATGCTAAGCCAAGCTAATAACCTTTGTGTGCTCTTTAGCTTCACACTTAGCGCACTTAGCTAACGTGAGAGTGAGCTCGGTCATCTCATCTCATCTCACAAACTCATGGTAGAAAAAGTGAATTTGCCATTTTCTCAAAATATCAAGGCCTCCTAAAAAGAAAATATAAACTAGGACATTTACTGTATATCTTTGAACTGAGTTTGTGTTGTGCTTTGTTCTCTCAGTTTTCCTCGAGCAACAGAAAAGAATATTTCATTGTGGCCACAGTATCCAGTTATGTGCATTTTCACTGAAGCAGCACCACACCCATGGATGTGCGCCCAGGAAAGTTTCAGACAAATTTCCAGTGTAGTTGTGTGGGCGTGCGTCAAAATGCCTTCCAAAAAATGCTATTGAAGAGATCGGCCTCTTTATGTTCATACAATGACTTTTAACATACTCTGTCAACAGTTCTTCCTCCCCTATCAGTAGCCGAACAAGAAATAGCTGATTGATGGATGAATATCAGATATACACTCCCCTTCCAATGACCTGGGTGACGCAAACCAGCAGTGTCCATTTAAAGAGAGCTGGGCCATGACATGTCAAGTATCGAGACAACATTAGTGGTCTGCCACGATGTTAGCAGCGGCCAAGCCGAGGTCTTACATGTTGTGCCAGTTGGAACTCATAGGGACTTGGTGCCTGATGCACCAGGTTTAAGTGTTCTTTATACTGTAAGCTTCCCATGCAAAAAGGAACTCAGCTCACTGAATCTCTAAAGAGGAAACTATAGGAGTTCCTCAATAGCTGCTGTCCTGTTAGTCTGAGGCAGCACATTTTTGCTCAGTGCAGGGGGATGTGGTTATCTAACTACCTGCTCTCATGTAGCATTCACTTCTCTCAGAAAGTCAGCCTGACGACCCTAATGGCTTCCAGATGTGGTTTGTCAGTAAATCCATAAATAATCGGGAAATGTAAAGTTTATGATTGTTGCTTGAACTTTGGAGTCTATGTGATATTTGATGGTCAGCTCATTCAGTTCACTGAGCCTACCTTTTATGGCGACTTATTGTGCCCCTCTGTGCTTATCCCAAAACCGTTTTTGATAATCAAATAATGTTGGTCATTTTGGAGCCAAAATTTCAAACACTAAATGGCCTCAGCTGATCGGAGCTGGCTGAACGGAGAGGGAGATGAAGCTCTTCGGCTGTTCTTTGGACTGTCTGGCTTTCAGATTTAGTTTGCTTTCATCTAACGCACTCTTAATTTTTCTCAGTCCCGCCGGCTAATCCACTTGTATTATCCATCATGACTGTCAGATCACAAAAAACTTAGATCCGTGAAGAATGTTGTGAAGTCACAGGAGTCAGTCTCCAGCTTTACCTAGACGAAAACCTAATTCTTTTCTTACGTAGTGAACCTGGTACCTTACTGGCAGGTTCAAGGAGTTCTCAGGATTTAGGGATTTTTGGCAACACTTTCTGTAGTGTGGTCAGCGGGGATATGAAAACACAGCTTTTTTTTCTCTCCCTCTCCCTCAACTCATCATCAAGACAGACGTTGAGATTAGTCTAAGTCTTCCATCTTCACACATCTAAATCATGCCAGAACTGGAATTGAACTTGAATATGTGTATTCTGAGATATTTAATGCTTGTCCGTCTGATTTAAAGGTTATTGCTAAAGTATTGCAAACAAAAGACGCCACTGGTGAGTCGCCATTCCAGCAGCCGACATGTAGTGATGAATAAAGGCCCACTTTAACAGGCTTGTGGGCAGACTGTTTACTTGTCCGTCATAAAGAATGCACATATAAGCAGACAATGTACTTTTTTTTTATTTTAACTCTGGACTAATACATGCCACGGATGCATGTGGTTATCTCAGAATCAGATGCTGTTGAGAGAATTAATCCGAGCTGGCTTGTTTCCTCTGAGCCACATTTTCCAACCAGCAACGCTTTGGCCAAACGTTTAGTCTCCATTGTCTTATGCATGATGGGAGCTGTGGCTGCTAAGGTCTCCTGTCTGTGTTCAGCCTGCCCATGCTGCAGGGGCCTTACAGTAAGTGTAACTGATCTCCTCAGGGTGGATTCCTTCAGTGCTCTTCACTCAGCAGTTCTTGTTGCAGAACCATGCCAAGCCCACATTCAGAGCCATATTCAGCTTTTTTTTAGGAATGCGGATCTATGGCTGGCACTGGCCTCGGATGCTTTGTGGGTGTAAGAGTGAGATTGGAGGGGAAGGGGGATGTCTGCGTACAATTAGCTCGAACAAAGCTGTGGTTGTCCAGGCTCTCTTTCTAACGAACAAGAAAAGACCTTCTGATGAAAGGGTGGAAATGTTAGAAACTTTTTCTTACTTCACTATACATCTGCAACCGCTGGCTGTGCCAAACTAATCATTAATCAGCCATGGTGCTGTGTGGACGACAGACATGCAGAGGGGATATGGGTGGTCTGAAATTGGAGTAAGAGGGTTACATGTTTTAGTTTATCCCTGTGATATGAACATCCACCGCACAATGTTAGCTTTTCCAACCTCAAATTAACCCACAGGAATGGTCAACAGTCTGCAACTCTTCATGGATAAATTAATCAGTATGAGCTTGCTTTCTGTCCAACCAGTTCCTTTACCCAATCCTGCCGGGCCTTCTGGACTGCAACCCATTCATGGAGAATTCGGACTTGCGAGCTCCAGGCGACAGTGCTCAGGTCTTGGGTAGTGGTGAGCTACAGGTCCCTGGGGAGATCCAGCAGGTGGTGGAGGTCCTGAACGAGAGCTGGACGCTACTCTCAGAGACTCAGGTCCACCCAGAGATTTCTTCTCAGCTCATCGGCTACCTCTTCTACTTCATCAACGCATCACTCTTCAACTCCCTCATGGAGCGAGGTACCAGCATCAGAGCCTAGATCACATCCACAGTATGCTAACAGCTTTTAACCTTCAAAACTAGCAAACACTGTGCAGTTTTAGTTAAAGATTTAATTGGCCTTCCTATAATCAGCCAAACTCAGTTACCCCATCTTTATTTATCTTTATGAGGTTGTATTTATCTCATTTTAAGACATGATAAGGACCAGATTTTTTTTTCCTTATGTCCTACAAAGTAAAACTTGAGAATAGCGAATGTATCTTCTTTTTCACATGACTGTATGTACTGCATCCATAGATACAAGCACTTCATATCAGACATGTATCTTTTGTAATACATGATCGCTGCATCACAGTAGGTTTACGGAAACAGCTTATCCAACCGCCTTTCAGTCCAACTCAGTTTGTTCCAAAAGACAAAACTGGCTCACAAATCAAATGTCCAGACCAAACACTCATCATATCCCAAGAACCATATTTACCATTCCTGCAGGATCCTGTCACAGACTGGGAATTTTAATGTGAAGAGTAACAAAGAGTGATTGATACTTGTAAGTGACTCATCTTTGGTTTTCCAGCTTCCACTGTGTCCACTTTGGTTTTAAACTGTGTATCCTAACCCTAACTGAGAGTTCCAGATGGAATTCATTATGGATTAACTTCAGCTGCATTTTGCCTGCAGGTTTTTTCACTCATGACAGGATTCCTGAGAGCTTTAACACGCTTACTCAACCTAGTCTAGCTATGTGACAATGATCTACAGTCTGAGTTACTAATCTGTTGCTTAGTAAGTTCCCATGATTGTTGCTGTTCATTGAAGCAGACAGATTTTTTTTCTTCATTTTTCTGTACTTCCCTGCTTTAACAATAGAAACAGTCTTACAATACTTTGACCCGTGACGTGCACTGCATCTTCTTAACAGTTTTTTCATTGTGAACCAACATTGTTAACCAAGAGACTCAAAGCTAGAGCTAACCCTATGAGCTCAAACCCATAGTCATGTTTAGCACTGATGGCCCTGCTCTCAATAGGCCATGTACAGTGCTTGGGAGGCCTGGCAGTTGCTACAGAACCTGCCCACTGAATACTTTTGAAGTATGAAGGGTGCACTGTAAAATGTAAGTAGTCTGTAACGGAGCCAGTGGACAAAAAAAAAAAAAAAAACATAACAGGAGATCTGTCTTTCTCCTCCTGTTCCTAAATCTGATGAAAGTCTACGATGCACCCAGCTCCAACTTGCCAGCCTGAATAATGATGATGAACAGATCAAGTCTTTTCAAAGACAACTCTCTCCTGATGTGCACGCAGGCTCAGAGCCAGGTTTCTACCAGTGGTCCAGAGGCGTGCGAATGAGGGCCAATCTGGACTTGCTCTTGGACTGGGCCCATGCAGCTGGACTGGGAGAAGTAGCCTTGGAGCACACACACACTCTCTCATCAGCTATCAACCTGCTGGCTACACCGAGAAAGAATTTACTGCAGGTAAAATTCTACATGAAGAAATGAAAATAAAAGAGAAACACTCGTCCCACATCATGTACTTACGGTATGGAATGATTTATAGTTGGATCTGTGGATCATTTATAGACGTTTACGTATTCAGTGAAAGAAGAATAACGCTGAAGGGTGTCCTTGGACGAAAAGATGTTTCCCTTGTTAAACCATAATAAATGGTTTGCCCAATCACAGCTTTTCTTAGAAAGCCTGTCCTTTTCCAAAAAGCTCTCACAGGATGAACAGAATAGTAGGACCCAAATGAAGACTCAAAAACAGAAGGCTGGGAGGTGAAGAAAAAAAAGAATAATTTTCTTAAGAAACCAATAAAACATACCACGGGCACAGACTAACCAAGATGGCGACTGATATAGCACAGATGTGTGGCAGTTGGTGACTGAAACCAGGTGTGAAACAATAACAGACAGCAAACTGCTCACATTTAGGGGTTACCTTTGTCCCGGGGGATTCCTTCACAAGTGAACAGCTCAAAGTGTGTGTGTGTTCGCACCTGGCGTTAAATTGCATCCTGAGTGATCAGATCTCTGTGTGCAAATAAACATGTAGCCTCCATCACACAGGCTACGGCTACACGAAAACGAAACGAGGTTTTTTTTGAAAACGGGTTCGAAAATTCTTGCGACCACACGGAAACGCGCTGCTGTCCAGACAAAAACGATGAAACGATGCAGTACACACGCCACTGTGTCACGCCACGCTGTGAGACAATAGAGAAGTGTTAAAATTGGCTCCCAGCGTCAACGTGTGACTGACGCAAAAACGTTTTAGCTGTAACAATGGAAACGAAACGAGGCCGTTTTCAAACTTTCCCACTCTGGAACCCGTTTTCAAAAACTATCGTTTTGGGGTAGTGGGAACGCCGGCTCCGTGTGGCCGCGACAGCGAAACGATAAGAAAAAGTATCGTTTACAGTGAAAAACGTTTTCGTGTAGCCGCAGCCACAGTCAGCTGCGCAGAGAAGAGAACATCTGCAAGTTTACTGATATTCAAATTTCCCTCGAGTACATTGAACTATCTATAGTTTTGTGGTGGATTGTGGAGATAGATTTGCAAGGTCTGACAGGGAGTGAAGAAGCTCATGAAGTATTAGCTTTACATTCTAACTGAAAAATGACTATCGGGCGATACTACCGCGCATCACTTCCATCCCTCTTATCATTTTGTCACGGTAATTCTATGTGCATATAAACTGAACTGGGAAGCTGCTACACAGCCTCTTCCATTGCTTAAGTGAAGCTGATTCATCCAAAAAAAAAGCAGTCCTATACATTATATTACGGTCATTTTGCTTTTATCCAAAGCGACTTACAATAAGTGTGTTCCACATCGGTAGGCAAAAGAACTTCAGGTCACAAGAAATCATAAGTGCATTTCCTTTCAAAACCAAGCAGCTAAGAGCATAACTAGTGCTAGAGTAAGTGCGATAAGTTAGGTACCGAGACAAATGGGAAGACGATTTAGAAAACAAAGACAATTTAGGAAACAAGTAAGTGTGTAAGAAGCTAGGACAAAAAAGGTGATATCCTAAGAGGGCGGATCAGGGTAGTGTTTCCTATACATAAACACTATGGGCCATAATCTATAGAGAGTGTTGCTTCATGGACAATCTGCACTGAAGGAAGCCTAAACAAATGTTTGGTGTAAAAGTGACACACTCCTGCTCATACCACTAAACATTTTAGAGGTATGAGTTGTTTTAAATTGTGAAAAAGTCCCTCTTTTGGTTTGCCCTTTCTGTAAAGCGTATAGCTTTAACTTTCCCATCGGGACAGCTTCTGATTCTCCAAACTAAGAGCGCTCTTACCGTTGTCTGCTTTAGGAAGGCACTGAGAACTCATAAGGGCTTTACTCAACCGCACTTAACAAAACAAACCAAACCAAAAAAAAACGAATTACTCCTTTACCATGTTTCAGATTTGCCTGTGTCCCCTTCAAATTGGAATTTTTAAACATTTTAACAAGGTCAGTTTTGTAACAGATGCAATATGAGAGAGGTAAAGGAGCAAAAATTGTATCTTTTGAAATGGATAAAAATGGAAAAATTGAAATTGAAATTGAAAAATTGTTGTCAGTTCACGTCTCCTGATAAAGGCACGCACAATTAGGCTTTCACAGCTTGAAATTCTGGCTGTTTTCTGCATAACTTCAGTGTGTTCACAGGTCTTGGGTAAAAATGTGACATGTGACATATAATTGGAAAGCTGAGATTCTTGGGATTTTATTGATGCATTACATTTTACGTCACAGTTATCAGCGGGTACGGTTACAGCAGCAACAATCAAAACGAAGTAAATGTTCATCTTGTATAGACATTCAATGTTTGCTTCTCTCTCAAAATGTAATTTTATTGCTTTCCCTCCGTTTCCTAAAGTGTTTTGAGAGAGAGTGAAAGTGGTCACTTCATCAAATGGAGGCAGACAACCATGCACGCTCACTGTCACCCGAAGGCCAACATAAGATTAAATACGCCACTTCACACACATCTTTGGGTTGTGAGGGGAAACAGGAGTACCTGCACCAAACCCACACAGGCACAACGAGAACATGCAAACTCCACACAGAAATGCTGCACTTGAGCATTGAAGCAACACTGGAGAATTTGGCAAATTGTTTGCTCTCTGGCTCCCCCTATAGTTGTTCTGACATCCCTGTCAAAGAAAAACAACTAATCTCTGTTCGAGCCCTGCTCATGTGCAGGCCTACACATGAATTTCTTGTCATGTTGAAGAGGCCACAAAGACGCTATCATTTCTTTAAAATGTTATAAATTCATACTGTTCCATATTTTTTTTTAAAAATGTGTTCATGTGGCTACAATAAAGAAAAAGTCACTCATAGTTAAGTTTGATTTTCTAGTGGCATCTTGATGAATGCTCTCCAGGCATATCTTTATCCATTATGGTGCATGTGTGTGTGCACGTACAGACATCTTGGTTATCCCTTCGTTCTAACTACTCTGCCCTGAGTCCGGCCCAGCTGAACCACCTGCTGAGTTTATACAGCCCGGCATCTCCCTGCAGACATACATGGACTCCATCAGCACAGGATCGAGCAGCAACACATGATACTGGTGAGAGATCGGCATGCTACAAATGTGATGATAGGCGGTGTTAATCTGTCATTTTCTTTATTTTTACCATGCGCTTTTCTTTCTTCAGCTGATATCCTGAAGAGTTTTGACACCCACCATCCTCTGGTGCTTCCCGATGAAGGTTACCAGCTTCAGCTCAGGAGACCAGTGACAGATTCGGCTCTGAGAGAACAGCTGCACAAGCTCAGAGAGTTTATTTCCAGCCTTTCTGACTCGCAGTTAAAAATCACAGCTGAGCACCAGGTAGGCCACAAACAAAATTTAATTTCAACTTTTTGATTTGAAATGATATTTGAAAACCCATCCAGCTAGGACAGAAGTAAAAATGTGTCTGTAAGTGCTGAATTGTAAGATTTACATTTACGATCATGTCAAAACCTCAAGGTGAAAGATCTATCAGGTTTCCATCCGAGTAGGCATGTTTGAACAGTCAGAAAGCTTATTGTCAGTAGGCAGTTTATATTCTAATTTTCTATGTAATAATATGTAGGGATGAGGTCTCTCTGAAAGTTTTCTCTCTCTCTAACTAACCAGTGCAGAAAAACTGGCCCGGGTAAAGAAAACCCATAAGGTGGCAGTGTTGGCGCATGGATAAAGTGAGCAGCACAAGGCTGATAGAAACTCTGCCTGAATAAAACAATGGCAAGAGAATCTATTGCCCAGCTAGAGGAACCCTGATGCAGCAAGAGCAATGGTACCACAAGCTAAATGTTACAGTAACATCTGCTTAAGATAAACCTTTATTTGTCCCACAGTGGGGAAATTCACATTGTTGCGGCATTAGATACATCATGGCAGGGAATAGGCAAATGGGAAACCATATAGAAAGCCATAAGTGCACTATGAGTATGTGCAAGATTATAAGCAGTATGTATGGACAGCCATGTTTAGCAGAGTGTATGGTATGTACATGAACAGTATGAGTGACAAGTATGAGTTTGAATTTAGTGGGAGGGGCTACTGGGAGCAGAGCTTATTGTGCAGTCTGACTGCGGCTGGAAAAAAAGGACTTACAATACCTTTCCTTCACACACTGAGGGTGAAGGAGCCTATCACTGAAAAGAACTGGTCAGTGATCTCAGACTGTCCTTCAGAGGGTGGAGCTCATTCATCCTCAGGGATCCCATCCTCCCCTCAGTCACCACCTCCACCGTATGTAAGGGGGCATCCCAGGACTGAGCTGGGCCTTTGATCACTTTGTTCAGTTTCTTCCTGTCTGCAGCTAAAATGCTGCTACCTCAGCAGACCACCCCAAAGAAAATTGCTGCTGCCCCGACAGTGTCGTAAAAGGTCCTTAGCAGTGGCCCCTGCACTCCGGAGGCCCCAAGTCTTCTGAGGAGATAGAGTTCACTCAGCCTTTTCTTGTGAAGTGCAGTGGTGTTATTAGTCCGGTCCGGTTCACTGTTCAGGTGAACACCCAGGTGTCAGTGCCCTGGATGTTCACTGGGGTTGAGGGTGAATGTCTGTTCCTGCGGAAATCCGCCACCAGTTCTTTGGTTTTCCTTTCGTTGATCTGGAGGCAGGTCCGCTGGCACCAATCTACAAAGCAGATTCAGTGTAGATTGTACTCCCGTTGTCATCAATTGAGATGAGACCGACGACTGCAGAGTCATCAGAGAACTTTTTTTGGAAGTACTTGTCACAGTCTAATGCAGATTCTCCTCCAGGGTAGAGACCTTCAAATGGAAGCTGCTCAGACTGAGACAGATATCTTTACAAACACCAGCTCTGAAAATGTTAATACATTGTCAGAGGACTTCATCATATCATATCCTCCCTCCACTATGTCTGTTGTCTTACGTCCATCATCTCCTCTCGTTACACCCAAACAGGAAGAGTTCGGCTGCGGTGGTGCACACATTTTGTCCCAAAAGCTATTCAATGTAGAGCTGCGGACCAGAGACACAGAGACCATTGAGGTAACAAGGTCAGCTCTGGACCCCGCATGTCTCCTCACCCCACCTAACCGCCCGCACACGATAGAGCCTGACCAGAATTACATGATGAGGGGTGGCGGTGAGACGGCTCCCTGGTCCTCTGCTGCAGATCCACACAGTGAAGGTGTAGTAACACATTTCCACCCATGGTCTTCTTTTGCATGTCCTTTTAAAAATGAGGCTGCATGTTTTCTTTTTTGTTTGTTTTTTTCTCCGTAGGTGGATTAGTGTTTGAATGTCTGTCTGCACTGAGATCAGACTGCAGCAGTGTGACAAGACTGGGGGAGCTGCAAGAGGAAGAGGAAGCACAGGATGAGGAGGAGGAGGCCGACTACAGTAACGATGAGGTTTTTAGCTTGGAGCTGGAGCGAGGTGACAGAGGACTTGGTCTGGCTCTGGTAGACACAAGGGTGAGTGAACAGGAACTTAAGCTAAACCCTAAAGAACAACAGGAGCTGATCAAATATTTTCCTGGTGAAAGATAGCTATCCTTTAAGAACTTTAGATCTTCAAATAATCAAGTTTGAATCAAATTTAAACCAGCCAAAACACCACTACGGTCAAAAACCTGAAAAGAGAATGCAGGAAAGCTGAACGGAAGTGGAGGAAAACAAAGCTTCAGATTCACTATGAGCTGTACAAACAAAGCCTGCGTAGTTATAACAATGAGCTGTGCAAGGCCAGACAGCTGCATTTATCTGAAATGATTAATAAGAATGTCAACAATTCTCCAACTCTGTTTGCTATGGTTGAAAAACTCACAAATCCTCCTAAACAGTCAAACCCAGACCTCCTCTCCACTGAGAAATGCAACGAATTTGCCCACTTTTTTAGCCAAAAAAATCAAAACGATTAGACAAAACATTAACGCAACACAGACAAACAAGAAAACTAATCTGTGTCTAAAACCTAGAAATAACTCTGACGTTATGTCACAATTTAATATTGTTAATTTAAAAATCCTAGAGGACACAGTTCGGCATCTGAAATCAACAACTTGCACTCTGGACATAATACAATCCGACTTTTTAAAAACTGTTTTTACCTCAGTAGAAAGTGATCTCCTATGAATAGTTAACAGCTCACTGGCATCAGGCATTTTTCCCAAGTCACTAAAGACAGCTGCCATTAAGCCACTCCTAAAGAAGAGAACTCTAGACGCCTCTATGATGCACAACTTCAGACCTGTCTCTAACCTCTCTTTTATTTCCAAGATTATTGAGAAAGTTGTATTTAACCAGCTCAACGACTTTCTGAATGAAAGTGGAAGTCTTGATAACTTTCAATCAGGCTTCAGACGTCATCACAGCACTGAAACAGCTCTGGTCAAAGTGTTAAACGACATCAGGTTGAGTACTGATTCTGGTAATGTTTCAGTCCTGGTTCTGTTGGACCTCAGCGCTGCGTTTGATACTGTAGATCACAGAATCCTGTTGCACAGGCTGGAAAACTGGGTTGGACTTTCTGGAGCGGTCCTTAACTGGTTCAGGTCCTACTTAGAAGGCCGGAGTTATTTTGTTACAATTGGCAGCTATGAATCTGAGCGAGTGGCCATGACTTGTGGAGTCCCCCAGGGGTCAATTCTTGGACCTCTTCTGTTTAACTTGTATATGCTCCCTTTGGGTCAGATACTGCAGAACTTTAACATCAATTATCACAGTTATGCAGACGATACACAACTTTATGTGTCTCTGTCTCCGGACGACTGCAGCCCAGCAGACGTACTGTGTCAGTGTCTGGAGGAAGTAAACACCTGGATGAGAGAGAATTTTCTACAATTAAATGAAGACAAAATTTCAATTCAATTCAATTCATTTTTATTTATATAGCGCCAAATACAACAAATGTCATCTCAAGGCACTTAGATAGTAAGTCCAATTCAAGCCAATTGGAATTCAATTAATTAATAATAATCATAATTCATAAAATAATCCAATTCGTTCATATAGAGCCAATTCAAAAACAATTTCCTAGCTGAGATCATTCTGTTTGGGAGCAAAGAGAAGAGGGTCAGCATTGGTAAATATCTTGAGACTCGGGACCTTACAATCACTGACCAAGTTGGTAACCTCGGAGTGTTGATAGACTCAGATCTGACTTTCAGCAGCCACATCAAAGCTGTCACCAAGGCAGCTTTTTACCACCTCAGAAACATCAACAGAATTAAAGGTTTCCTCTCCCAAACAGACCAGGAGAAACTCATCCATGCATTCATCTCCAGTAGACTCCATTACTGTAACGCTGTTTTAACTGGACTTCCCAAAAAGAGCATTAAACATCTGCAGCTCATCCAGAACGCTGCTGCTGGAGTTTTAACCCGGACTAAGAGATCTGAACACATCACAGCAGCTTTAAAATCTTTACTCTGGCTTCCAGTCAGTCACAGAATAGATTTTAAAAGCCTGCTGATGGTTTACAAATCCCAGAACGGTTTAGGGCCAAAATACATCTGTGATATGTTCAGAGAATATAAACCCAGCAGAGCTCTTAGATCCAAGGACTCAGGTCAGCTGGTCCAGTCCAGAGTCCAGACTAAACATGGAGAAGCAGCATTTAGCTGTTATGCTGCAAACAAGTGGAACAAACTGCCAGTGGAGATTAAACTTTCACCAAATGGAGACATTTTTAAATCCAGGTTAAAAACATTTCTTTTCTCATGTGTCTATGCATGAAATCTGCACGATATCTTTGAACTTATCTGGACTGTTGCTTGTTTTTAAATTAATTTAAATGATTTTATTTGTTTCTCTTTATATTTTTTGATTTATTTTTAATGCTTCTTGCACTCCCTGCTGCAATGCTTTTATTTTATGTGAAGCACTTTGAATTGTTTGTACATGAAATGTGCTATACAAATAAATTTGACTTTGACTTTGAAGGGGGGGGACATCATCCAGTAAGAATCAAGGACAAATGTTTAAAACAAACAACAACTTTAATTAATGTCGCTGACATCAGAGTGACAGCTAAGTAAGCTTTGCAGTGAGGAGCTGTCACATCTGAGTGTGACTGAGAATTTGGCATTCTCACATCACGTCCCAGGCTACGTCCTTGAAGGTGAAGGGCATCTTCATCCGTGCAGTGATCCCAGACTCTCCTGCAGCCCAGTGTGAGCAGCTGGAACCAGGCGACAGGATCCTGGCTGTTAATGGAGTCAGTCTGCTCGGACTGGATTACCAGAGGTGAGAAATCCCATAATGCCTCGTATTTCACTTTTAAATTTTGATGAACAGATTTACTTACAGCACATGTCCAACTCTTTGCCTCCATCAGTGGAAGGGAGCTGATCCAGTCATCAGGGGACAGACTGAGGTTACTGGTGGCCAGATCCCACTGCATGCCTACGGCTGTACAGACTGAATGCTGATACTACATGTGTTGAGTGATTTTTCATGCTCCACCCGCACTAAACTCGACTATGAGAGATTGATGAACGTTCAAGTTGAGGGTATGGGTGATGTTTAAAGGACAAAAATGCACTATGATTGAGCTATAGTTTAAGATGCCCAATTTAGTTTTGCAGCTTCATGATAGTACTGAATTTTTTGTTATACTGCTTTCCAGTAAATAATGTGTTTTCAACGTCAAACGATATAGAATATTCCTTCGACCATTCTAAATTCCTTGGCTGTTGTTGGATTGAGGTTGGATTCAAACCTCAGGGCTGTCATTTGCTTTATCAACACCACTATTCAGTTCAGTTCTCACTGGAACTTAAACTCAAGAGTCCTCAATGCAACAATTCTTAACGGCACCACAAGAGCCAGAAATCCCACACAAGAACACACATGGGACAGTGCCTAAATGTACCATAACACTTTTTAGGGATCCACCAGAAAACAAAGGACGCATCATTGACGAGACACAGGAAAGTTTAAAATTGCTCTGCTGTTGCTTTAGTGCTATTCTTTATTTTTATACTTTTATTATTCATCATGTGGCTCCAGTGATTGGATGCGTGATGATGCATGTCGAACCATAAAATCATGTCATAATTTTACTGGTGTGGACGCTAATGCTAGTGCTAGCACTTTTGCTTTCTATACTATACTCATTTCAAGCATGGCATCCTTTATCTTTTAAATGTTGGAAAAGATTTTATGCATTTTATACTTTTTTTGAAAAAAAAAATTTAAAAAGTTAATTTTTTCTCTTGAAGAGAGACTTGATTGTTTTAAAGTACTCTCTGATGTATGTGACCATGTTGTATAACAGTAGGAAATATGAGTAAATATCATTGAATGCATATAAGTTTTCGCTGACTCCATAGTCAGGAAGGGTCTTATATGTTTGAAATTTGATAAGTTAAATTTAATTGTATTTGTGACTTTTTAACGTGTTGCTTAAAATTAAGATTGGAATCGAAGATTACCCCGAGGTACTTAAAATGTTCGACCACATCAAGTGTCTCTCCATCCACCATGACTGATGGTTTTCACTGGAACTTAAACTCAAGAGTCCTCAATGCAACAATTCTTAACGGTACCACAAGAGCCAGAAATCCCACACAAGAACACACATGGGACAGTGCCTAAATGTACCATAACACTTTTTAGGGATCCACCAGAAAACAAAGGACGCATCATTGACGAGACACAGGAAAGTTTAAAATTGCTCTGCTGTTGCTTTAGTGCTATTCTTTATTTTTATACTTTTATTATTCATCATGTGGCTCCAGTGATTGGATGCGTGATGATGCATGTCGAACCATAAAATCATGTCATAATTTTACTGTTTTTTCTTTCATTTTTTTTATTTAACAAAACACATGTCTGATAGAAACCAAGTGAAATGAAGGATAATTGTGTTTAAGACATATTGTAAACGTTACTAAACAGGAAACCCTTAAATAAATTTTTCTTTTTATGTTAGCACAGGTGTGGACGCTAATGCTAGTGCTAGCACTTTTTCTTTCTATACTGTACTCATTTCAAGCGTGGCATCCTTTATCTTTTAAATGTTGTAAAAGATTTTATGCATTTTATACTTTTTTAAAAAAAAAAATTTTAAAAGTTAATTTTTTTTATTATTTATTTGATTGGGACAATGCACATTAATCAACATATCAGGAAAGCATCAATGTAAATATGCCAGAGTTAGCACAGTTGCTAAATTTCATCCGTTGTCCTAAGGCAGGTATCATAAAAAAACATACAGACAATACACCATGAAAAATGGATATGACTTGTAGAAATCTTACATAAAAAAAAAAAATCCTAATTCACATCAAAGTTAAGAGTCCATACACAAAATGGAAAAGACGGAGGGGTTACCCATGAGAGCAGGTCTGGGTTGTTTTCAACCACTGTTTAAGGGTCTTTTTAAAGGTGGTGTAATTGTCACAGTTTCTAACATGAGTTGGCAGTGTGTTCCAAGACTGTGTTCCTCTGATGGACTCCACCATTTAGCCAAATTTAGTCCTGCGCCACTGTACATCACAGTCTCCTCTAGTCTGTGCTCTTGTGTTTACTCTAGAGGATTTTGTCTTTATGAAATCCTGTAATAGTGGAGGGGCTAATCCTTTCAAAACCTTAAAGATGAGACAGGCATCCAAAAACAACTGATAGCTATCAAGGTCTAAGATTTTATACTTTTTAATAATTTTACAATAATGGTAATGTATAGGTTTTTTGTCGAGAGTTTTAAGTGTTCTCTTGAAGAGAGACTTGATTGTTTTAAAGTACTCTCTGATGTATGTGACCATGTTGTATAACAGTAGGAAATATGAGTAAATATCGTTGCATGCATATAAGTTTTCGCTGACTCCATAGTCAGGAAGGGTCTTATATGTTTGAAATTTGATAAGTTAAATTTAATTGTATTTGTGACTTTTTAACGTGTTGCTTAAAATTAAGATTGGAATCGAAGATTACCCCGAGGTACTTAAAATGTTCGACCACATCAAGTGTCTCTCCATCCACCATGACTGATGGTTTTCCAACAATATGTATGAAATATATCCTGGTTTTACGCAGGCATCAACGATGTGTTGCTGAATTAGCTGATACTATATTGTACATTGATTATTTCTTTTTGGTGTTGTAGTAATTTTTTTCAATATAATTCTTACTTCTATATATTTGCACCTTTTTAATTGGTGGCTGATGTATCTTGCCAGCATTAGCTAACCGAACTAACTCAGAGCTAACAGTGGCACGCTAATGACCTAAAAACAACAACAAATTAAAAAAAGAAAAGAAAAGAAAAAACACTCCTCTAAACTCTCACTAAGTTCAAACATTGTTTTGTGACATTTGTCCCAAAATATAAAAATGACAGGGCTATTCAAATCGCACATGCAGATATACTGTGTCCTCATTCTGAAATATGGTGACACAGAATTGGCTGAAAATATTAAAGTTATTGATTCTAATCTTTGACCAGTTGTCAAAATACATCCACTTGGATGTTTCGCATTGCCCTACATTTTTATATCCGTAACCCTAAATATTTGAACGATTGCACTTTTTTTTATCATCAGGCTCTGTATCATCAGTCAGCACTTTCATTTTTAAATGAAATAATAGACTGGACTGAATTAAGAAAAAATAAAAGTGGTTAGCTACCTCGTGCAAACTGTCCCATGACGGAAGGAGTTTCTACAAAAGTTGTGTTTGTTGTGAGTTGTGTCTATAAGTGACCCTTTTTTTGCCCAACTAGAATCATTTCGAAATTTAGTCTTTGAGTCTGACTGTAACACATAAATTGGCTGTCTAGAATATCTAATTTGCCAAGTACATTATGAATCTCCAGCAGCCACAACCTTTGGACCATTTTTCGGATAACCGGACCACAGTTCTTTCTGTAGGCAACACTGAAACATCATGCATTACTATTGTATCCACATTCATGTCTGATTTTTCAACCGCAGCGGGTGTTTTATCAATAAAAATTAAAAAAACAAAAAAAGATTCAATCAGCTACATTTTGGTAGATTTAACATTAAAACAATGTTTTTGAAGCATTATGATTTAAGAGGCATTCAATATATGTTTCCCCCTTGATTTAAAATTCAGACAAATTAGGTTTAGTTCAATTTTTTTTTGCTCAACATATAACCTAATAAAGGTTACTAATGAAAAACCTTTTACTGGAGTTTACTGTAATAATAACAACATTGCCCTTAATGCCTTAAAAAAAATCAGGTTTAATTTGGAAATGTAAAACAACCTTTACAGTTTTACAATATTATTGATATATTGTCTTGCTGGTGTTATCATCTGCGTTGCACTCTAAAGCCAAATAACATTTTTTTTAAAAGGTGCAAGAGATGCGGGCAGCATGTCAGAAAGTAGATTTTTTTCCGAGCAGCCTTTCTCCAAAGGCAACTTCTGTATATTTTTGTCATCATATACACTGAAGATTTGTTCATAATAGTCCATCATGATCTTTTGTTGGCAGCATTTGATGGTACATTTACACTGTGTAGGGCTCCCCGCCTTTCAGTAAATGGTCTCAACCTGTTCTCTTCAAGAAAAACAAGTGGGTGGGCAGCATGTCGAGACAGTGTTGACCAAACACTGGCATTTCGATCGTCAAAATGAATTATTAATGTTGACTCAATGCGCTGTTGTCATCATTTAACATGTTAAAACATTAATCCACAATGGAATTTCAATTTTAAAGAAAAATCTAATAGAATATTGTAATCTCTGCGTATACTTTTTTGTACATGCTCAAACAAACTTGACTCTTGACTGAACATGATTCATGTATCATTAATCAGTTTGCTCTGATGGAATAGCGAATGAATAACTCAGCAAGTCATGTCTTGTGTCATTACAACATATCTCATGTGTTCCATATCTTACTGCATGCATTATACTCTGTATAAATTGACATCCTGAAGACTGGTGTCATGAAACAGCATAGCTATAATCATGTCGAGCATCTGGCGAGTCATGACAAGCTTAAAATGCCTTTGACATGCGAAGGCATGCCCATGATCTCATGGCAAAGATCACTGTAAATCTTAAAGGTAAGATATAATCTGAGTCTCCTAAATCAACATGATACAGCTTTTAAACATGGATTATAGATTGGAAATGCTTTAATACTGGTAAAATGATCCGTAAGCACACAGTTGAAGGCCATCCATCCATCCATTTTCTATACCGCTGAATCCGTCGGTCGGGTCGCGGGGGGCTGGAGCCTATCCAAGCGGTCAATGGTCGAGAGGCGGGTTACACCCTGGACAGGCCGCCAGTCAGTTGAAGGCCAGCCTTTACATGATGAAAACGTTTTGTATTGTGTTCTACTCCTGTGATTCTTGTGCAGAAATGTCCCGGATCCAAGAGAAATTTCTCCTGATCCTAACCCTAACTACTAAAGTAACCTTGACCTTGACCAGTCTGCGGCAGCTGAGCCGAGGGCGTGGAAAGGCTTCCTTAATTCGGCGAAACTCACAATTAATTCCTGCTTTATGGTCTATGAACCACATGTCTTTTTGCACTGCAACATGGCCCCATGCGCCAACCTGCGAGTGAGATCTGCACTAGCTTTAATTAAAGAAGGTTTGTACGGGGGCCTCCAGCTTCCACCAGGGAGAGGATCCTGGCAAAAACACTCTGAACAACGAGTTCTCCTGTACACCAGTCACTGATGCTCTCTTGAAAGTCTTCTGATGCAGGTTCTTCTTTGACTCTTTAGAGGATTATAACAATTCGAGTTCTGGTGGTTCTTGACAAAGGATAAAGAATAGACCTTCTGCTTCTGTATCACCATCCAACCTCAAAAGATCCATGTAAACGTTTTCATCTGACGCTCAAACCCACCACTGAAAGGCTCATCTGATATACAGTACATCAGCAGGTTGTGCTGGAAAACAATTATTAAAGCACATGATGAGCAGCAAAATTGGTCAAAGGAAACAGGGTTGGGGGTAACCTTTCCATGCCCCGTTCTTCCACGCCACCTAGTGGCTCGAACGCAGAACATAGTTCTCAGTTGTGTTTATTTATGGATGCTAATTAAATGAGTTAACTTAAGATGTGGGGCAGCGACTCAGAGCGCTGTCACTTAGTTATTTTTGGGTACATTTTGGATTTAGAAAAATTAAGCACAGCTCAGTGCTTTTGAGT
This sequence comes from Odontesthes bonariensis, assembly GCF_027942865.1. NCBI lineage: Eukaryota > Metazoa > Chordata > Actinopteri > Atheriniformes > Atherinopsidae > Odontesthes > Odontesthes bonariensis. The sequence goes on along the minus strand of NC_134528.1, from coordinate 29,106,257 downwards.
TTTTGATTAAGTTAGATAAGCTTTTTTCATTGAACATAAACTGGTAATTGCCAGCCTTATCTCCCTGTTCCCCTTCCTTAAGAATGGCTTCTTGACAGCCACCTTTTCTGATGAGGCTTTGAGATATCCCTAGCTTCAGCTAAAAGCTCTTTGGGAACTCTTCCCAAATTGGACTGAAAATCAGTGAAAAAGCAGCCAAGGTCCAAAGAAAAAAATCTGTCTCCTTGAAAGGATAATATGAAGAAATGGCATTTGTACAGATCTGTATGCTTAGAATGTATGTAGTGTTTGGATGTCTATGAATAACAGACAGTGTTAGTTAGCTTTTTTTATGCTTGATTGGTTCATATCAATAATAAAGAAAAAACATATTCCTCCGAAAATGGTCAGGGCAAAGGACTGGACTGAAAATGAGTGAAAAAGCAGCCAATGTCCAAAAAGAAAAAACTTTGAAAGCCCTTCAGAAACCCCTAGGGTCCGTTTCACGTAGCAGGTTCAACCAACTCTGAGTCTATTCCTGATCTCTGAGTTGATCTACTCTGAGATAGAAAATCCTGAGTTTTCGGTTCCAGAAACGCTGATTTGAGTGAGGTTAATCAACTCTGAGTAAGTTCACCTTGAGTTTAGCGCGTGCGCCACAACTTTAAAAAGCCAGCATCAATGGAGCCCCGATTCGACGAGTCACCATGGCAACGGGGAAAAGGAGGGGCTACGTTTTTCACCAACCTCGAATTGGAAATCTTAATGCGCTCATACGGCGAGTTTCAATACGTTTTTAGAAATAAGTGCAACACCGCTGCAGCAGCAAAAGTGTAAGTTTAAATGTAGTCCTTTGCAATCCCAATAATATTACAGGGAAACTGCTTGAATGGTAGCCCATTCATTTATTTCATTTAGGTGCAATCCCGCGGGGGAGAAGCGCACTTGGCACCAGTTTAAGATGAAATATAAAAACATTGTTCAAACAGGTGAGACCTCGGCATGGAGGTACCTCATTTAGATCATGTTTTACACTGTAAAGTAAATATTAAGTGACTATTTGACTGTGCAGTTATTTTATTCCCAACATAATGCTGTTTTCACACACATAAACTATGTCTTCTCATCTATACCATCCATCCATCCATTATCTATACACCGCTGAATCCGTCAGTCGGGTCGCGGGGGGGCTGGAGCCTATCCCAGCGGTCAATGGGCAAGAGGCGGGGTACACCCTGGACAGGCCGCCAGTCCATCACAGGGCCACATAGAGACAAACGAGACAAATAACCATACACACTCACAGTCACTCCGAAGGACAATTTAGAGTCATCATCTATATCATGTTCTGTTAAATAATTAAGCCTATTTAAACTAACACAGACTTCTACTGAGCCAACAGAAAGAAGGCAGATGCCCGTAAAACGGGTGCTGCCCAGCACCACCACCTCTAACGGAAAGGCAGTGGCTGAGGGAATCCCCGGAGGGAATCCACCCCCAAGACACGAGTGCCTTTATAAAATATAGTAGGCCTATATATGTCTTTTTTAAGCCTATTCATACAAATATTTATTTGTCTTTTATGTCTTTTTTTTCTTTTGTCCCAACACATTCTGATGGTGGCGCTGCACCTTCATCCACGGGATCGTTGTCAAAAGGACATGCTCGTGAAAAAAGTCGCCTCCTACTGTGCCTAATGGACTTCTAGAAGTAGAAGAACTCGCTCTGCTGACTGAATGAATGAGGAAATCAAATGGCATGTGTGGCTGAAAGAGGGCGGAGACAGAAAGAAACTCGAGGTTTCTTGAATAAAACCTGGTCCCGACCAGGTTAGGTTCAGAGAGTCTGTTACTACGGTAACTGACCGTGAGGTTAAGTTACCTCTCTTTGTGAAACAGGCTAGAGTTACCCCTCTTTCTCGGGGTTGAGTTACCTCCCTTTGTGAAACGGAAAACTCAGGGTTTCCCTCATTTCAGGGTTAACCAACTCAGAGTTTTCACTAAACCTGCTACGTGAAACGGACCTCTGATGAACTATTGCTCAAGACCACATGAAAGTCTGGCTGCTTGGGAGCAAAATACCAAAAAATGAGGAGTTGCTCGGCACTTTTTCCACAGTGCTGCCCACCTCATGTAACTTCCATGTTGTATTTTCTTCACACTTTCTTAAAACTCTAAAAACCTACGTCTGGGTAACACTTTGCTTGTGGGGTATATCTGTGCCACTGTTCTTTGGAGTACACAGCTTTTCTTTTGGCACTTTGCTTCTAATACAGTTGCATGCAAATATTTTGAGGATGCCTCACACATTTTTGGGTGTAGTCTTACCATTTGCCCTTGCTGGAATGAGGATATGTTCACACTACGTGAACTATACCTGCTTATTTTGTTCAAAGGAAATAACCCTCCTGTACATCTTGTCTTTAGCATCTCCACCGGCTTGAATCGTTGGGTGGTGGTGGTCGGCGTAGGCTCTCTGCTCACGGTACACCGGTGTTGTGCGAAAATGTGTTCCACTGAAATAATCTGTTTCCCTGGTGTCGGGAGTGCGCACAACAGCTGGAGAGGCAGATTCTACCATAGACGTATATTATTAATCATTTATCGTGTAAAGGTTGTTATTTGATCTTTGAACCTGCGGCTCCCAGTATAAAACATGAATTTGACACAGTTTCGTGGGGTTTTAACACAGGAATAACATGGAAAACTTCCAGTAAGTTTTCTATTTTTCATGTCCACCAGGCCGAGCTTCCAGCCTTTTATAGCAGCAATAAAAACTAGAAAGCTGCAAGCAGCTGTATGCGGGGCCAAGATGTGCGTACGCTGGGGCATTCGCTGGACGTCGTAGTCACGCAGCTCTGCCCACACAGTCTTTTGAAATGAAGAGGTCAAAATTGAATGTTGTAGGGGAAAACACTACTCAAGGCAAAACTAATACGTCTCCAAAATTTATAAATGTACTAGTTCACCTCAATTAGTGAGAAATAATGTGCCTCTGTGAGCACTGGGGGCTGGGCACCCCTAAAGACCAGATCCTAAAATCGCCCCTGCTGTTAAACTGTCGTTCAAGTGAACACGACTCAAGTTGGAAAAGATTATGGTTCTCGAAAAATGTGTCAAAAACACGTTTTCTACTGGGAGCCGCGGGTTCAAAGATCAAATAACAACCTTGACGCGATACGACTTTGGTATAATCTGTCTCTCGCGCGCTCCCGACCCCAGGGGAACAGATTTTCAGAAGACCTGCTCATTACTTTTCCTTCTAGTGCTGCAGGCAAAGAGTTAAAGAGACCGGAAGAAACAAAACTTGTAGCCTCCAACTGTAGAACACTCTGAGCAAAGTTCAGAGTCCGACATCTTTCCGCGGAGAGGAAATCGAGCTGGTGACAGTCCGCTTTAAACCATGACAGAAGCAGAGTTCTACATGCCCTACAAAGGCGTTTATCTGCCTTCAGCTATACACAGTTCGGAAAGTCTCAAGTACTATGAGGAGTTTACATTTCGCCCGGATGATATTGTCACTGTAACCTATCCCAAGTCCGGTGAGTAGCAGTCATTTCATCCACTTAAAGAAAATGTTCGTCGCGCGCCCGACATGCACACAAAACTTCTGAGGCGACTTTGGCGGTATTCCGTGCAGCATATTCATGGTGAGCAGAGCTGTTTCTGCCCCTCATCACCTCAGCCAGGTGCCCGGTGGGCCGGTGACACAGAGGAGGGGTCCGGTCAGACAAGAAGAAGAAGAAGAGGAAAAAACGATTCAATGATTTCATTTATTTCCTAAACTGCAGCCTCTTTTTTTTTTTTGACGTATGTGGCAAATAAGATTTAAGAATTTTTAACCCTTTGATGCGCAACATATGCACACCCCCTCTAATGCACAACATGGGTCAAAAATGACCTGCATTCATTTCCAAGGTAATTTCATGCTGGCTGAGTTTCTCTTTGTTCTATCTTTTGAAATCAATTTAATTTATGATTGAATATTCCGAGTATTCTTTAAATATCTTGTTTTTGATCACCACTGATCATTATTTTCATTTTTACTTTCATACTTTATAAGCAAAAGTAGTTTTTATATAACTACATCGAATTTACACACATGGGTCAAAAATGACCCATTCATCCAAGTGTGACATAAAATAAAGTAACTTAATACTATTTAACTCTTTTCAAGTAGTTACTTTAGTAGTGAGTGGGGCCAAACAATTATTTAGTATTTGCAACATGTTTGTCATTTTTTCACACGTACATACTGTCAGGTTTTTGGGGTGGCAAAGCAGGTGGACCCGAATGCAGACACTGCAGGCTGAGGGACTTTGAACAAAGCATCTTTAACATAACCAAAAAGGGTTATAGGCAAGATCCAAAAACAGAAAATGGAAGAACAAGGCAAATAGGGAAAACATGACAATGACTATGACTTTGACTATGACGACTACAATACAATACAAATACAACTACCTGACAAAGACCAGAACGGCAAGACTTACTTTAGAAGACTAATGACGCAACAACAAAATGAATAACTTAAATACAAAAGGGAAGAAGAACAGGTGAAGAGAGGGAGGAGAAGCTCAGGTGAGGGGAGTGAGCAGAACATGGATTGGTGGGGAAAACACTAGGAGGCAGGGATGAACAAACAATACAACAAGACAGAGGTGTGAGCAATCAAAAACGAGCAGGAAAAAGACAAAGACAGTAAGTAAATATGGAACAGAACACAAGAGGACAACCACTACAAAAATAAAACAGGAACTAAATAACAGAACCAAGACAGGAAATAACATAACCATGATAACAGATAACACAGATAACCCTACCCTAACCCTAACTACAAAAAAATATGTCAACAGCTAGCTAATAATAATTATTTGTAACTTTCTGACAAGTAATGTACTCACTCTCAAGGTAACCTAAACCTAATCATCATATTATGTAATGTAATGTAATCTTTCACTACTGTCATCAAGAAATCTCTAAAGTAATATTAGTACAATTGAAAAACAAAACTTACTGTACTTAGCTGTGTGATAGGAGCTGTGCTGAGCTGTGAAATGGTAAATGCATGTGGGTCCTGTCTGACCCATGTGTGTAAACTGGATGTAGCAATACAAAGGCTGTGCTTCTTCATAAAGTAAGAGAGGAAAATCAAAATAAAGATTTGTGCTGAACAAAAACAAGATATTTACTGCATACTTGGAATAGAAAATGATTAATGATTGATTTATTTCAGAGATATATCATAGAAACCCTCAGCCATACATGAAGTAACATAGAAAATGAATGCGGGTCATTTTTGACCCATGTTGCGCATTAGAGGGGTAGTGATACAAAAAGGATTTTTATTCAAAAAGTAAGAAAGGAAAAAATAAGTTAAAAACAAGTTAATTGAGGAATACCTTGAATATTGAATGATAAAGTTAATTTATTGCAAAGATATGGAAAATTAAAACTCAACCGGGTCACTTTTGACCCATGTTGCACATCAAAGGGTAAAGTAAACATGACAAACTATTGGAAGGCTGCTTATATAAGTTGCACAAATACTCTTAGATTGATCTTATTTATTGATTTTTTTTGTATGGAAGTTTTTCTGTGCCATCAGAGTTTGAATACGAATTTCTAATATTGATTTTTACAGCATCAAAATCAGACTATGAATTTGAAAAACCAACAGTGTAAAAAAAAAAAAAAATTCAGTGTAAAAAAAATTCACCTTCCAAAAATTCAGTGAAAAAGAATTCAACTTCAAATAATTCAGTGGAAAAAGAACCAGACTTAGGCTACCTTTACATGGAAGCGATCTGAAACCAAAACGCATATTTATCGATGCAGTAAACACGCCAGATGGCTAGGTCGCCTGCTCTCTCTTGGAGAACGTAGTTCATATTTTTGGTCTGTTCTTTACTACTCTCGCTCATCATTGCTGTTATCTGATGAAATGACTCTTGAACGTCAGTTACCGCGCCTAATGCGAGTTGAAAGTCTGCAGGGACGGACATGTTGATAGCCTACTGATGTGTTTCCCACAGTTTTCTGGCGCTTTATTATGCTTGTCACGTCATTTCTATGTGATGAGAAACGCAGTTTTGCGTTTTTCATCCTTTACACGGTGGCGTGACAGTGGAGCGTTTTCAAGAATTCCACTCTGGAGGGCGGTTTCACTTTTTTACGTTTTCATGTCCCCAAAACGCCGTTACCATCTAAACGATATAGTGCATCCGCAAAAAGGTTTTGCGTTTTTAACCCGTTTTCGTTTCCATGTAAAGTGCCCCTTAACATCCGGGTAAACAGGGAGAAGCAATCGATCCCTGTCTCAATTCATCAGATCAGCTCAATAGATATTGAGTAATATCTATTACTCAATTTTATTCACACAAATGGCAAATAAAGTAAACTCACTCACCGAAGCACCATTACCCGCGTTGGTGGACATGGCTGATCTGTCCAATGTAGTGTAACTTGATTGGCTGCCGTTGGATGAATTTTTTTCCACTGAATTTTTTTTTTCCACTGTTGGTTTTTCAAATTCAGAGTCTGATTTTCATCCTGTAAAAAAATCGATGTTAGAAATTCGTATTCAAACTCTGATGGCACAGAAAAACTTCCATATTTTTGACTCATCATGCCTGTTTGAAGTTCCATGACTACATTTTTCCACATGGTGTCCAATTATGATTGGAAGATTCACAATTTAAAAAAAATAAATAAAACAGAAATGATGTTCTTCTTTCAGCAGATGTTCAAATTCTGCTGCTAATTTTCATTTTCTTTTCCATGTTTTGTACAACATTTTTCTTCTTTGCAGAACAGAGTTGAGCACTTTTGATGGGATTAGTCTGTTATACAATATGTTGGTCCAGTTTTACCACAGATTTGCTGATCAAGGCGTTCTTTTACATGTGCTTATCTGATTTTCACTCATTGGAATATCTCTCTGTTCTGAAATCTTCTGTTGCTTGTTTTCTTCATTTTCTTGTTCGTTCCCATCTGAAATAGTTATTAGAATATGAATCATGGTCAGAGACACTGAATTAAGTTAAATCAGTAACAGATAGCAGTAATTAGTCATGATAAAAAGTTAATTGTGGAGAGTTATTGCTGTGGGCAGGAATGTGGTGCTATGTTCTCTGTTACAGCAGGGCTGAAGAAGCCTCTGACTGAACACACTACGTTATTGAGTAACTGTTATGTAGACAGTGTGCAGCAATGTCTACTATATTGAGTAGCTTTTGAAACAGTTGTCTTTGCGTAATCAGCCCCAGGGGCTCCAAACAGCCTTCTTTTTAAGTTTGTTCAGTTTCTTTGGGTTATGAACAAATGAGATGTTGTGTCACGGGCTCTGATGCTGATGTCCCACCACAGAATATAGAAGATTGCAGCATATTGCTGAAAGGACCTAAACTTCCTCATAAAGTGTTTCGTTCCCACGCCATCTCGCAAAGTGATTAACCTGTTCATTGTACTCAGCGTCTTGTCCATCAGATACACCCAACAACTGCAAAATATTTCTGAAGTGACAGGTCTGAGAGGAAGTCTGAGGTGTAAGAGAAATGGAGAGAGTACAGTCCCCTGTGGTGCCCCTGTGCTGCTGACCACAGCACAGGGGCACCTCTCAGACACACAGCCCTTCAGTCTCCAAATTTGATTTGTCTGTAAAAGTAGTCAGTAATCTAGCTGATTGTGGATTTTTTTAGGTACTGGAACAAGGCAGGATGTCTTCTACTGGAACTCAGAATGAGGTTAATTAGGTGCTTTTGAGTCCCACAGGAGTCAGGACGACCAGTGCAGAACAGCTGTTCGTCCTGACTCCGGGGCTGACAGACATTGTCTGGACCAGCAGCCTTGTTTTGGTTCTCTCTAGCGTCCCCTTCACCGGACTGCTGGAGACACGCAGGCTGGAGGGGGAGGCAGAGGAGGTCTCATTGTGTCCTGATGTTGTGGAGAATGTGTTAAGATCTATGACTGAGGAACAGTATGACATTCTAGAGGTGTGACAAGAAAGCTGTGGGCCCAGGGAGGGGGAGAGGCAGGGAAGGAGAATGCTAAATGTTGGTCTGAACTGAAACCTCTGAAAAACAAGTTCAGTTCACTGGCTCTGTCCAAACTTCCATCAGTCTGATCCGTTTGTCCTTAAAGGCGGTGATGCATGTCCCAAGTTCCACTCGTTTGAGGACATTTCTATTTAATATCTCATTGTTTGTTGTTGTTGTTGTCTGGTATAGCTACAGAGTAGAATAAGAAAACTAGTGTTTTATAATGTCTTTTTCAAACACCTGTTAAAGTTGTAGATTGAATCCTTTTCCATTGCTAATGGTTCACCTTCAGTGCTTGTTGGTCCAGAAACTACCTCTATGTTTCATGGGACAAGCCTGTAACTACAACCACATGAAGGAATGGCATTACTCCGTGTCCTGCTGGCTGTGTTGGACCACAGCTTCTGACTGTCATGACTTTCTGACAAAATGAGGCTAGTTTATTCTTTTTGACCACTCCGCACCGCAGTTTCAGTAAGACTGAATGGCAAATAAACAGTTTCCCATTGCTGTCAAAAGTCAGATGTTAGTGGGTTTTTATCCAATGTGAAAAGGGCATTATTCACTTGTGATCATGTTACAGCCTTCTTTATCTTCCCCATGTCTCTGAGCTTTACAGTTTTACTGAGCTTTTTGACTTTTAACTGTCAGTTAAATATCTCATTTGTTCCATTGTACTTGAGGTAATGAAACTAGCTAATGACTTTGGGCATGAAGTATGATTCACTTAGGGCATGTCATGTGAAAATGGACCGTCGGTCGGGTCGCGGGGGGGCTGGAGCCTATCCCAGCAGTCATCAGGCGAGATGAAATATCTCATTTTTTAATTAAAAACAAAACGGGGTGAATAGAAAAATGTATATAAGTCATTACTTTTCCAATACTTTTCATAAAATTTGATTCTCTTTGTGTAGGTACAACTTGGATGAAGGAGATTGTCCCTTTGATCACAAGTGGAGGAGATCCAAAGTCTGTGGAGACTCTTCATAACTGGGACCGTGTTCCCTTTCTAGAGGAGGTTCAGGCCCCTATTTTAAACCTTGAAGAAAGGCCATCTCCACGCATGTTTTCAACGCACTTCCACTACAGCATGATGCCACCATCTTTCTTTGAAGTAAAGCCAAAGGTAAATGTTCCACAGACAGGAATAGGTTTCAGTGAGCATCATGGATTTAGTGTGTGTTTTAATACCTGTGATATGACTGAATACTAAAAGCACTTTGGAGACTGAGTTGTAAGCTTTATAGTTCAGTCTATAGTTGATAACCAACCTTGCATTAACAGACTTTATGAATGACTTGTTAAAATTGTTGATTGAAACAGCCACAAACAAAAAACATGAAATAAACCAAGTGAATTCAAACCAAACATTTCAACTTTCCTTTGATATAGAAATGAATCTTCATACATTTTGTGTCAAAATCTCAATTTGAGAAGTGACTAGCAACTAATGCTGTCAGACATTTGTAATAAGGTAAAAAAAAATTCATAATGAAATATGGCGAAGTAGAAGAATAGTTAAGCACAGCTCAGTTTTTTTTACTGCAGTGTTAATTAAAAGTAATTGATGACAGAATATTTGTTTCCTCAAAGGTTACCCAAAGTCACCAATGAAGGGCATTTAAGAAAAAAAATCTGATCTTATTTGGCTTCACAATTAAGGCATGTTTCATTCTGCTTCGTCCACAAGATACCTCAGGATGACAAAAACAACAAACAAGGCTGCAATGGTTGCAAAGGTTGCCCAGGTCCTGTGGCTGTAGCACAAGCCCAGATCATCAGCCCTCCACCACCGTGCTTGACAGCTGGTGTGAGGTGTTTGTGCTGATATGCTGTGTTTGGTTTCCTCCAAACGTGCTGCTGTGCATTATGAGCAAACATCTCCACTTTGGTCTGCTCTGTCCAAAGGACATTGTTCCAGAAGTCTTGTGCTTTGTTCAGATGCAGCTTTGCAAACCTAAGCTGTGCTGCCATGTTCTTTTTAGAGAGAAGAGGCTTTCTCCTGCAGCCCTTCCAAACAAGCCATACTTGTTCAGTCTTTTTCTAACTGTGCTGTCATGAACTTTAACCTTCAACATGCTAACATGAGGCCTGTAGAGTCTGAGATGTAACTCTTGGGTTTTCTGCAGTTTCTCTGCACTGCAAATTATTTGGTTCTTAAAAACCTTACATTTAGAAGTGCTAGATATTTTTTCTTGTTTTAAGAAATAATTTCTTATTTTAAGTCTTCAACTCAACAGTATAATCTTATATCAAGCAAAACTTTACTTTTTTGTCTCAAACAGGCAGGGAATCATAAAATGAGACAATTAACACTTAAAATAAGATGTATTACGTTTCTCCTCCAAAGTCTCATCAAAATAAATCTTGTTTTAAGATTCAATAATAAACTCAACATGCTTGATTCAAGAGTCACACAGAAAATATCTGAAAACACACTTTATTCCTTGGATTTTAAGCATGTGACAAATGTTTGTTCACAAAACTGCCTTTGTTAAATCTAGAAACAAGACTCCTACAATCTTAATTTAAGAAATCTTGCCAAGTCAAATTATCTTGCTGCATGGACAGATGTTTTCACTTGTTTTGAGTACCTTTTCCCTTAGTTTTAGTGTTTTTTATCTTGTTTGAAGACCCCTATTTTTTGCAGTGTGAGCAAAAAATAGGGGGCGAACAATCTTTCACATTTTCCACTTGTGAATAATCTCTCTCTCTGTAGAATGATGGACTCCAAATAGTTTGGAAATGGCCTTATCACCCTTCCCAGATTGATGGGCAACAACGGTTGCTTGTCCAAGATAATTTCTGATGTCTTTCCTCCTTGGCATTGTGTTAACACACACCTGAGTGCTTTAAACCAGCAAACTGCTAAACCTTCTGCTTTTATAGAGGTGATCCCACCTACCCTCTTACTTCCTTTGCAAGCAGTAAGGATGGACTTATTTTTGGCTTAAATATTAACAGTGTAATATGTCATGTGCAATGGATCATCTGAGGTTATTTTCCAGGTGAGGTAAGGTTAGGTCAGGTTATTTTTAAGACCTGGTGAGGACCCGATGGTTTGGATGTCCCGATACATAAAACCTTGCAGCTGACAGAGGGTGTACGTTTTGTCTGTTTTTATAAGGACTATAAATGCAGTCCAGCAGGCTTAAAGTTGAGCAGCTCAATAACAGTTTTGGAGAACGAAAATGGATGTTGTGTAATCTCTGCAGGTGATCTATGTCATGAGGAATCCTAAAGATGTGTTCACGTCTTCCTTTCACTATCACGAAATGGCATCGTTCCTGGTGAACCCAGGCCCAAAGGGCGAGTTCCTCCGCAAGTTCCTCGATGGAAAAGGTTGTTCAAGCTCATTACTTCATTTATGATTTAATACACCTGGTGACAGCAGTCCTCAAGTCAACAATATCTCACATCTGGTACCAATTTCAATGATGATTGATGTGAAGAGAGCATGTGATCTAAAAGCTTTAACAGCGTTGTTTTCCTTTAGTGATGTTTGGCTCCTGGTTTGATCACATAAAGAGCTGGCTGAATGCTGACGGCAAGCACTCCATAATGTACATCTCCTATGAGGAGATGATAATGGTGAGACCTAAATGTTCTTTTGAAACAAGTCTGATAGGAAGATACAGTCACACAGTGGGACTCACTGTGTGAACATGTGACCTGTGGTGCAGGACCTGAAGGACTCTGTGACCAGAATCGCTCAGTTCTTGGAGAAATCTTTGGATGCTGAGGTGATAGAGAAGATCGCAGACCGCTGTTTGTTCAAAAACATGAAGCAGAACAACATGTCCAACTACTCAGTAGTTCCTCGTGAAATCATGGACCAGACCAAGTCTGAGTTCTTCAGAAAAGGTAAGTTTCAGCTGGTAACAGCTGGAAATGTCGTTTTTGGTGGAATGTTGGAAATTAAACGAACTGTAAATGACCACCTACAGTGTACAACTACTGCATACACATATTACATACTGCATTTGATAATGGAAGTTAAATGCTTGATTAAAAAGAACACAGTTGCACAAATTTATAATTCCTCTCATGTATTGTTTCAGGAATAGCTGGAGACTGGAAAAACCTGCTTACAGCATCAGAGACGGAATACTTTGACTCCGTTTACAGAGACAAAATGAAAGATGTCACATATAAATTTGCATGGGACTAAAATCATCTGAATGATCATACATGATAACATGACGGCACTTCTGAGTGAAAATACAACCCCATCTTTAAAAATAGGTTTGGATTCAGTGAATTCAAACTTAACCTAAGTGATTCAATGATTGTTTCAAAGCAGTTACGTTTAAAAGCCCCGTGGTTACATTTCCATATTCTGTAGAAAAAAATGTCTACACAAAAAGCAGAGGAAGAAGAGGATTGGTAAGGTTGGCTCCCGCCTGCTCACCTGCTGTCCGAAGGTTTCACATCAAAATGGGAAGAAACAAGGGAAATTAAGACAAAGAGAGGCGTATTTATGGCAAGGCAGGGCAAGGCAATTTTATTTATAGAGCACAATTCGTACAAAAGGTAATTCAAAGTGCTTTACAGCTACATAAAATCACAAGAAGGCAATAAAATCATTAAAAAAGAATAAAAAAAACATTAAAAATAATCATTAATTAATTCATTTAAAAGTGAAGAGTGCAGATAAAATACTTTCAGGTGTCATATGCACAGCTAAACAGAACTGTTTTCAGCCTGGATTTAAACATTGTCAGAGCTAAGGCCTGTCTCACATCTTCTCGAAGGCTGTTCCAGATTTTAGGAGCATAAAACTGAAACGCAGCCTCACCTTGTTTAGTCCTATCACACATTTTTAGTGAGTCATAGGAGGGATTGTTTTGGGTAAATTTAATTTTTATTTTTTTAAAGGGATATTCTGCATAATCTGCCTCAAACTGAAAATATTTAAACGCCTAACTGATCATATGTAGTAATCCTCTTTGGAGGACTATGGTTGCGGCAGGGAGGAGGGGAACCACCAGGTTTGTTGTCAGAACACAGTTCAAAAGCCAGCTTAAATTTTGGTGTTTTGGTGCATGAACGTAACACTACAGAATATGGCAAATTCTCTGCTCTGTGGCTCCCCCTACAGTTGTGGAATGTAACACCACTGTAATGAAAACAAATCTCGATGTGAGACCTGGACATGCACACAGAAGTCACAAAGATGCCATCAAAAGCCCACAAAAATATCAAGTGGCCGTATAGCAAAACGGTGTGGTGCAGGGCTGGAAAGCAAAGTGGTGAAGTGCGGTATGTCAGCCCATTGGTGCTGTAGGATAGTTTGAGGCCTGGAAGTGTGCATAACCAAAGTCCATGTACCTCATTACAAGTCAGAAGCATAACGCTTTATGGTTCACAAACTTCTGTAATGTTGTTTTAAAGCATGCGTGACATTCATCATTCATGCTGATGTATGCAGGTTTTGGAGCGACGTATTCCACCATCCAACATTTCAACAGTAGGGCTCTGTGAAGTTTTCCCGACTGAAGCTTATTCAAATGAAAAATACAAGAAAGAAGCCTGAAAATGTTGTTCAGCAGCAATCCAATAACAAGCAAAAATGGGAAAACATTTTGCTTACAGAACTAATAGTGGTTTCTTCAGTAACCAAATGTATACAGGGTGTTTGGTTGAGGAAGAGCTGATGCTTCATGGTGGTAGAAAATACCCCGTCCCAACTGTTTTAAAAATGCCATTTCAAAATTAATAAATGTATATTTAAAAAACAATTAATTTCTTATCCTTTGGTTTGTTTGTGTTACTTTTATAATGACCTGTTTAAATGGTAAGTAAGCAGTTTGTAGGTAAAGGACATGACCTGCTGCCCAGCATTCACATAGTTTAAACAAATTTACCAACTCAAAGTTCAGCGAAGTTTCCAGTCACTGACGACACAGAACAAAGAGTCCTGACGCAAATCCTGTCAAATTTCCAACAGTTAGAAGAGGAGATCGGACTGCGGTCTCTGCAATTGCTTTAGTTCAATATGTTACGTGCCAGTTTACAACAGAAGTCACTTTACAGAGAAGGTAGACAAGCCCAATTGAATACAATCCAGTTGTATCAAATTATAATGAAAATAAAGCCAATTTATTATAGAAAATAAAATAGAAAGATACTTTATTCATCTCTGTTATGGTAAATTCGATGTATGCTAACCTCTTGTCTTTTAAATGACACCTTGTTGTAAACCCAATATCTGCAGACCATGTGTCTGCTGATTAACACAGAGACAATAATCATTTAAATGACCATTGTCTCCAGATTCTGCATCTCCCCAAAGTGCGAGACCGTCCCGGGGGGGGGTGTGGCAAGGAGACAGTTGAAGAATACACACCTGAAAGAATCAAACCCTTCCTCCTGTATAAATGCATCGTATTTCCATTGTCCTGGGTCTTTCTTCACCATGAACGCTGACTGGTGAGGACTGACCCTTCTGCCAGAAGAAAATAAACATGTGGCCGGCCGGCAAAAACGACAGAGATCTCTATATTTCATTTCTCATCAGAGGTATTAGAAAGCAAGGGAAGATTTTTCCACGACATCTCCCAGTGGGGGAAATTCAAAATTAGTCAAGTATCCCAAAATGTTTTTTTTTTTTTTTTTTTTTTATATTTACAATGATTTTATTTTAGAACAATGATAATAATGATAAATTAATAATAAATTGAATACATACATTTGAGAAAAACATCAAAGTCAGCAATCACGGTTAAAAAGCCAAATGGCTGTGGGAACAAAGGACCTCCTGAACCTCTCAGTCCTGCATTATAATCCAGTTCAGTCCATTTTATTTCAGTTCAGATTCAAATCAACACAGTGCAGTACGAATCGTTGTCATAGTATTATATTTCGGCAACGTATCGGGTCTCTGCTTTTTGCGGATGATGCGGTTCTGTTGGCGTCGTCGGGCCGTGACCTTCAGCTCTCACTGGAGCGGTTCGCAGCCGAGTGTGAAGCGGCTGGGATGAGAATCAGCACCTCCAAATCTGAGACCATGGTCCTCGGCCGGAAAAGGGTAGAATGCCCTCTCCGGGTCGGGAATGAGATCCTTCCCCAAGTGGAGGAGTTCAAGTATCTCGGGGTCTTGTTCACGAGTGAGGGACGAATGGAGCAGGAGATTGACAGACGGATCGGTGCGGCGTCTGCAGTGATGCGGGCTCTGCACCGGCCCGTCGTGGTGAAGAAGGAGCTGAGCCAGAAGGCGAAGCTCTCGATTTACCGGTCAATCTATGTTCCTACCCTCACCTATGGTCACGAGCTGTGGGTAGTGACCGAAAGAACGAGATCGCCAATACAAGCGGCCGAAATGAGTTTCCTCCGCAGGGTGTCCGGGCTCTCCCTTAGAGATAGGGTGAGGTCAGAGGGTGGCTCGGGCATCTGGTTAGGATGCCTCCTGGACGCCTCCCCGGTGAGGTGTTCCGGGCCCGTCCCACTGGGAGGAGGCCCCGGGGAAGACCCAGGACACGTTGGAGAGACTATGTCTCTCGGCTGGCCTGGGAACGCCTCGGGGTCCCCCCAGAAGAGCTGGAGGAAGTGGCCGGGGACAGGGACGTCTGGGTTTCTCTGCTCAAGCTGCTGCCCCCGCGACCCGATCCCCGGACCAGCGGAAGATGATGGATGGATGATGGATATAAAAATGAGTCAGTTAAGGAACCCAACAGATCACCTCCAGTCTTCAATTAGATTTATTCCACGTGCCAAACATGCACCAGGCAGCAGTCGTCAGTGGAGAGGACAACTCCTCTGTAACAGGAAGACGCCCTCAGAAGACAACCATCTATCTCATAAAGTTTTTTTTGTTTGTTTTAAAGTAATTGTTGCCTTTTACTTGAGGGTTCTCCCGTAGCTCTGTGTAGATCAGGAGATGAAAGGAGTAGTTTACTGGAGTCAAAACTAGCTGTTGCTCTTGTACCTCTGTGATGGCATATATGGTAACTAAGGTTGGTCATTGCAAGTCATGACAACACCTTGAAATTAACTTGAAAGAGGACAAATTGCTTCAAGCAAAGATGGGCTCTCAGAATCAAGTCATGGCCAAACTGAATAATGAATTTAAATTATTAGTTATATTATACTATACTGTCCAAAGCAACGAGTCAAATAAATGTAGAACCCCCCCCAAGAAGTTCCTGTTAAATTTGTGATATGCAACTGTTTTTACCTTTGTACAGACTGAAGAGGAAGTAACATTCAGCTGTAAATAGTGCGAAAGCGCAGCACCATTGAGACCAATCAGCTGCAATGTTTGACAGTGAGTTACACTACAGTAGTACATCTGCTGCTTACATTCTCACCTTATAAGGAAGAAGTTGAAATGTTGTCAAGTATTTGTACACCGACAATGAAAGACACCAGTTCCCTAAAGTGGAACTCCAGCTCACTCTGTTTTGCATCTGCGTCTTCTTATAACCCAGTGGTCATATTCTGAGAGCGATGACACAGAATGTATAGATTCATGGTAAGCATAAAACTGCAAACTGCGCAAAAGTTCAAATATCAGAACCCAGCTTCAGCCTGTGTGCCAGTGAGAATCCTGCAGTGGTTTCTTTTTTTTGCTAAAAATCAGCCATTAATGCCATACAAGTCTCTTCATGGTCAAGCGCCAAAGTACATCTCTGACATGTTAAAGCCATATGAACCAACTCGGGCTCTGAGAACCTCAGGGAGGGGTCTCCTGCTGGTGCCCAGAGTCAGGACTAAACAAGGTGAGGCTGCGTTTCAGTTTTATGCTCCTAACATCTGGAACAGTCTTCCAGAAAATGTGAGACAGGCCTCAACTCTGACAATGTTTAAATCCAGGCTGAAAACAGTTCTATTTAGCTGTGCATATGACACCTGAAAGTATTTTATCTGCACTCTTCACTTTTTAATTTATTAATGATTATTTTTAATGGGTTTTTAAAAAGAAAATTAAAATTTTTGTTATTATTATTATTTTATTATTATTTCTTTTTAATTGCCTTCTTGGGATTTTATGTAGCTGTGAAGCACTTTCAATTGCCTTGTGTATGAATTGTGCTCTATAAATAAAATTGCCTTGCACTGAATTTTATACTTTGTGGTACGGCATACTATCTGTTGTTATTACACCTTTCCAACTGTACTAACCTGTGCTGAGCTGCAGTAATGAAAGAACGGAAGATCCGTGATCGTCTCTGTCACGTTGTTTCTGTTCTTGACTGTTTTTTTGGGTTTTTTGTACAACCCCAATTCCAGATAGTTTGGGCTGATGTTTAAAAGGTTAATAAAGACAGAATGAAAAGAATGTTTTGGGAGAAGCCAGACCTGACTGATGCTTTATGGCCTTGGAAGGGTCAGACTTGTGATACATGGAACCAGTGGGTTCAGAGAAAACATATGACACCAGTATGTCTGCACTTTGCTTAGAGAAACCATATGAAAAAAATAACACCTAAAGACCGACGTGTTGTTTTGCACATACCTTACAGTATAAATAGGACTTGGTTTCTTTGTTCGAGGTCTTACCGCTGATGCATGCGAGCTGTATGACCCGATGTACACCGTATTAAAGAGTACAAAAACTTAAAAAAATTCATGGTCCTTGTTACTTTAAGCAGTTTCCCTAAGTCTGTCAGCCCCAAAATCTCTAAAAAAAAGTATTTGAGTGCAGGGGCCATGACAGGTTCTTTACCTGTGCTGAATATTCCCCTTGGTCAAAGTTCATAATGACTGGTGGCAAAGATGGCCTTCTGCGGGTGTGGTTCCCCTACAAAACATCATCATGCGAAGAGATATTAAAAGGACATAAAGAAACCATCACAAATATAGAAACTGCAGGAAATCCAAGGCACTCTCCTATAGAGAAAGTTAAAAAGCCTTTATTGTGATGGCTTGGTCATACTAGACATTTAAAAGACCCCAACGCGTTTCGGCAGTCATGCCTTCTTCAGGGAGTCAAACAGTGGTCATTCTGAAACAGATGCTTTTAAAATAATAAACAACCAATCAGAAGCTTACACATCGCAAAGATCCGGTGACAAGCTGTCATTCCATTAAGTGTCCAGCAGGTGTCCTTATCCCATACTACGACAACAAAACATGATGAGTCAGTTTCTCAGAGAAAACAATGGAATGTCAGAACATACCAGCACTTGCATAAAGTGTCAACATTATAGTATTCTTTCTAGATTATAAATCCTAAAAAAGCAATAAGGTAAACAAGGTGGGTCAAAGAGAACTTGAATCTTCTGCCAATAGTAGAGTAACAGACATAAAAAAACAAACAGAAAAAAAAAACAAAAAAAAAAACAAGGGTCAATCAAAGGAATACTCTGAAATCCAGGTCCTCATTCAGACCTGGATATTTTGTAGCTTGCAATTTGTATATCCAAAACGTTTCTCTTTGATTTAGTTGCCTCTGTCGATCACCTTTTCTTAATGAGAGTGGGATGTAATCTATTCCACAGGCCTGTAGCGTGGATGGGTCATTATTATGGCACTCTGTGTAGTGTCTCGCCATTGGGTAATTGATGTTACCTGTGCGGATGGCATATTTGTGTTCGGCAAGTCTGTCTTGCAGGCGTCGTTTGGTTCTGCCCACATAGAACACTTTGCACACAGGACACTCCAATCTGTAGATGATGAAGGTGCTTTTACAAATGATGAAGTGGTTAATTGTGAAATGTCTTTGTTGGATCACATCTTGGAAAGTCTTAGTTTGCACTACATTGGTACAGTGGTTACAGTGATGACACTTATAGCAACCTTTGGGCCTGTTGTTCAACCATGTTTGCTTGGTGTCTGGTTCGAGATAGCTATGCACCAATTTGTCTTGCAGCATTGGGCATCTTCTGAACCTCACCAGGGGGGGCTCAGGGAAAATCTGGCTTAATTGATCATCACTTTCTATAATGCCCCAGTTCTTCTGAATGATTTTTTTAATTTGCTCAGCCTCTGTGCTGTACCTCGTGACAAAAACTGGTCTGTCTTTGGTCTCTTTATCAGTATTTCTTTTTAGCAGTGAGGTTCTGTCTGTGTGTCTTGCTCTACTGTATGCCTTTTGAAGGGTAGAGTCATTGTAACCCTTCAAAAAAAGGGAGAAATTACGTTATGAAAGGATACGCTCTACGGGGAGAGTCACCCCCCTACCTCATCCTGGTGACTAAGAACACACAGTTCTGTAGAAGCTCTGTCACCGTCTCTACCAACAGCAGTGAACAAGGTTAAGGGTAGCAAAGGCCTCCTCACCGTGGAAGGGAAAATTGTGTAGGTATGTTGATTGTGTTTATCATAGTAATACACTAAGTTAAATCAATTTTCCCAGTAATTACATTGTGTGCACTTTGCTTATCATGTTGTAACATCAAAAGATGTGATCAAAAAATCTGTGACATCCTCAGAAAAAACAGTAGCTTTATTGTCAAATCAAACCAGTATTATAAATGTTTAGCAACATAAAAGTTGTCACAATTAGGTCTAATTAGATGAATAAGTGCTTTTCTTTGTTATTTAGCTGACATCTGTGAAGATGATTCGCTCCATGAGAGAGGAGATCCCAATGCGTCAGCTGAAGCTGCAACAGGTAAGACCTGAGAATGTGAAAATGAGAAAGGTAGGAGAACTCCTGCAGTGTAAAACACCAAAACAGCCTATTTGATAATCATTGAAAGGGAGAGTTGTCACACGATTTGGTCTAGCCCACACGTGGGTCATAAAGATGCCAGTAGTTTAAAACTGGAAGTGCTCATGTTTGAAACTATCAGCTGGCCCCAAATCCATTTGACTTCTGCATTCTTCGATGACCATAGCAGTCTATGGGAGCGTCTTTACTCTGTCTGTCAGTGGCGCTAGTTGTTTATATGTTTACTCTGGTGACTTGTTGACTACCCATTACAAAGTATTCTGTGTAACTGATGTTGTTTTAACATATCATTCCGTTTTCTGTACAGGATAAAGCTTTCGTGCCGCTCACTGTGTGGCGTGAAGCAGCCATTGAAGAGCTGGAGCTGGGAGAGCATTACAAAGTGTATTGAAGTTTTTCTGTGCCATCAGAGTTTGAATACGAATTTCTAATAACTCAACATCCGGGTAAACAGGGAGAAGCAATCGATCCCTGTCTCAGTTCATCCAACGGCAGCCAATCAAGTTACGCTACATTGGACAGATCAGCCATGTCCACCAACGCGGGTGATGGTGCTTCGGTGAGTGAGTTTACTTTATTTGCCATTTGTGTTAATAAAATTGAGTAATAGATATTACTCAATATCTATTGAGCTGATCTGATGAATTGAGACAGGAATCGATTGCTTCTCCCTGTTTACCCGGATGTTGAGTCTGGTTCTTTTTCCACTGAATTTTTTGAAGTTGAATTTTTTTCCACTGAATTTTTTGAAGTTGAATTTTTTTCCACTGAATTTTTTGAAGTTGAATTTTTTTCCACTGAATTTTTTTTTCCGATCCGAAAGCATGTAAAACAAGATGATTTTGTTGATATTGATTCCAATGCTTTTAACAAAAGCTTAATGTGTTAAAAGAAGGAAATTAGGTGTTTCAAACTATAGCCACCCAATAACTTTTTTGTGTATAGAGCACTTTCAGTTGCATCCAGATGATAAATGACAATAGGAGACTTGAAAACAAAAAAGGAGAACCTGCATATTAAATTTAAATTTATATATTAATATGTATTAATTTAAATAAAGTCAAATTGTACCCCAGCCCTACTTCACATGTATCATTGTTGTTGTTTTTTGGATGTAAAAAGCATCACACATGACTATGCTTTCACTCAGCCATCCTCATCCTATCAATGCACATTGACACAGCTATTCCAGGCAGAAGGAGATGGAAGTTAGTCCCTGCCAACTGGCGAAGAACAGGTCCAGAAAATGCCGAAATAACTATGTACTGCATTGAAATAACTGTTAGTACAAAATTTGAGAAATTATTCATACTTTTAATGTAGCATTGATCCTAAAACAGACACGTTTGTGTTTGCAAATATTGATACTTAAGCATTGATCTGCAAAACACTAGTGAAAAATGCAGATGAAGTTAAAAAAAACTAGGGTGTGATGTCTAGAATGGGCATACAATCACATAAATGTCCTTGTTAGTAATTAATGTACTAGGCGGAACATGACAATGGAATGGCTTAATTCATTAAGTCATGTAATGGTTGTGATGTTCAACACTGAAAGAATGTCTTATGTAGACATAAAACAACAAGTGATCAGATACAAATAAATAAAAAATAGTAACAAAGCCGGTTTAAGAAAAGGGATTTAATATTTGGCTGCAAGATGTCATGTGACATAAGTGCTGTTTCTTTTGGCAGATGGTGACCATGACTGATGAGGCTACTGGAGTGGAGGTGCTGGGGGTGATGGAGACCAGCACAGAGGGAGTATTGGACCTCCTCTCCAACAAAGCAGTCCTCTACATAAGTGATGTCTTATGGGAACCATTCGACATCTCTTGAGGAAGGCAATTTTTTTTTTAATATAAAATGCATTGGTAGAAAAATGACTGAAATTGAGGCAGTTGATAAACCAAATGAGTGTTTTTTTATTTTATTTGTCAAACTGCACTGCATATTTTTCTTGTAAATATGTTTGTAAGTTAGGGTTAGAGTTCTGAGCTAATCTGTTCATTGTTATTTTTGTGATGACCTCTTGTTTTTATTCTGTACTCGATAAATCTAATTGTTTACATTAGATTATTGTTTGTATTTAAAACTTCAAAATTCAATTAAATTCAGCTTTTAACTCAATTATATTGTTGTGGCACACTTAATATATAGTATATATAGTACTGCAGATAAAGCCTCTGTCAAGTTCTTCTAATGCTAGTGACAGGCAGGAATTTCAGACATGAGACGGTGCATGGCAACAGAGGGAGGACTCCTTGAAGTAACCCTAGACATAATCAGAGTTCAGATTGATTCATTTTCAAATTTTTCTGCATTTTTTCTTTTCTTTCTGAATTTTTTCACTTTTTGTTTTGCATATTTCTTCTATTTTCTGTAGTTTTCTGCCATCATCCAGCTCCAGGTCCTTTCAAAAATACCCTCCAGGCCTTTTGAAGCTTCAGCTGATAACTTTCTGCTAAATTGTCACTATTTTCAGCTTCTTACGTTTCTCCTCCAAAGTCTCATCAAAATAAATCTTGTTTTAAGATTCAATAATAAACTCAACATGCTTGATTCAAGAGTCACACAGAAAATATCTGAAAACACACTTTATTCCTTGGATTTTAAGCATGTGACAAATGTTTGTTCACAAAACTGCCTTTGTTAAATCTAGAAACAAGACTCCTACAATCTTAATTTAAGAAATCTTGCCAAGTCAAATTATCTTGCTGCATGGACAGATGTTTTCACTTGTTTTGAGTACCTTTTCCCTTAGTTTTAGTGTTTTTTATCTTGTTTGAAGACCCCTATTTTTTGCAGTGTGAGCAAAAAATAGGGGGCGAACAATCTTTCACATTTTCCACTTGTGAATAATCTCTCTCTCTGTAGAATGATGGACTCCAAATAGTTTGGAAATGGCCTTATCACCCTTCCCAGATTGATGGGCAACAACGGTTGCTTGTCCAAGATAATTTCTGATGTCTTTCCTCCTTGGCATTGTGTTAACACACGCCTGAGTGCTTTAAACCAGCAAACTGCTAAACCTTCTGCTTTTATAGAGGTGATCCCACCTACCCTCTTACTTCCTTTGCAAGCAGTAAGGATGGACTTATTTTTGGCTTAAATATTAACAGTGTAATATGTCATGTGCAATGGATCATCTGAGGTTATTTTCCAGGTGAGGTAAGGTTAGGTCAGGTTATTTTTAAGACCTGGTGAGGACCCGATGGTTTGGATGTCCCGATACATAAAACCTAGCAGCTGACAGAGGGTGTACGTTTTGTCTGTTTTTATAAGGACTATAAATGCAGTCCAGCAGGCTTAAAGTTGAGCAGCTCAATAACAGTTTTGGAGAACGAAAATGGATGTTGTGTAATCTCTGCAGGTGATCTATGTCATGAGGAATCCTAAAGATGTGTTCACGTCTTCCTTTCACTATCACGAAATGGCATCGTTCCTGGTGAACCCAGGCCCAAAGGGCGAGTTCCTCCGCAAGTTCCTCGATGGAAAAGGTTGTTCAAGCTCATTACTTCATTTATGATTTAATACACCTGGTGACAGCAGTCCTCAAGTCAACAATATCTCACATCTGGTACCAATTTCAATGATGATTGATGTGAAGAGAGCATGTGATCTAAAAGCTTTAACAGCGTTGTTTTCCTTTAGTGATGTTTGGCTCCTGGTTTGATCACATAAAGAGCTGGCTGAATGCTGACGGCAAGCACTCCATAATGTACATCTCCTATGAGGAGATGATAATGGTGAGACCTAAATGTTCTTTTGAAACAAGTCTGATAGGAAGATACAGTCACACAGTGGGACTCACTGTGTGAACATGTGACCTGTCAATTAAATTCAGCTTTTAACTCAATTATATTGTTGTGGCACACTTAATATATAGTATATATATGTAAGGGAAAAATTAATTCATATACATTGTATGAGTGTTACTCTGTATCACCCGGTAATAACTCATTTAAGACACTTGTTTTTCTCTTTTCTCCCTCTTTCAATGAGGGTATTGTGCTCTTATGATTTAACAACTTTAAGGAGTTTGACAGGGAAGATGGCACGATACTGAGGCGCCTTGGCTGGAGAAAGGGAGGAAAGATAGACAAAGTCTTGAACATATGAAAGGAGTGACTACGTATTAACCTGTATATTAACTGACTTGTTTTCGCCTAAGAGTCAGAGCAACTCTGAACTCTGTTCTGTGTTGTTCTCTCTTGCAAGATATTATTAAAAGCATCTTATCTCCTCAGAAAATAACTGACTCTGTGCCTTACTAAAATTTCCACAACAATCTTGGCGTCACGGACAGGATCCCTCGACTGGTTTACCTGGACCGGACCGCAGTGCAAGGCCAGCCTGGACTGAAGCTCCAGCCTCATACCTCCAAGGCCTTTCGGAGAGAGAGGGCTGACGGGTCCGTTTCCTGGATACCAGCGCTGGGGTCATCTTTTGAAACACAGTAATCTGGGGCGGTAAGATTGCTTTCTGTTATTATTTGGAAAAGAGGGTTTTCCCGGTTGTGTCATTAGCGAGACAGAGATTTCACGGGTAAGTGAATCTTAAGTCAGTCCGAAGAAGTGTGACTGAATCAGTCCGAGGAAGTGTGACTGAAGTAGTACTCCGAAGAAGTGTGAGTACAGATTAAGGTCCTCATTGGAGACGTCCTTTGAGTGAAGGAATATATTCCCCCATTCCAAGTCCGAGAATGGGAAACAGTATGTCTCGGGCTTCTGACCCTCCCGGGGGACCCAAGTATGATGAAATGATAAAAAAATATGGTCCGGAGAGTGTAAAATGGACTACTTATTGGATAAAAAATTGGGGTTTTCCCCCTGAAGGTTCTTTTAAAATGTCTGAAATAAGAAAATTAGAAGAGAAGATTTGCAAATGTGAGAAAGATATGAAGAAAAAAAAACAGTGAAGGTTAAACAGTGGAAAAAATTAGAAGAATGCAAGAAAGGTATAGAGTGTTGGAAAAAGGAAAGTGAAGTGAGAGAAAGAAAGAAAAATGCTAAACAAATGCCAGGACAGAATGATGATGATAATGCAGTATGTGGACGAAAAGATAATTTATCTCTGACTAAGACTGAATCTCCTTTTAAGCCACCACCATATTCTACTGATAACACTTTTTCTTCTCCCTTTTCATCCGCACCTCTTTACCCTACACTGAATGCTCTCGCTGTGCCGGATCCGGACCTGGACTCCTGCCCTCCACGACGCCTACAACAACAACAACTACAGCCACAACAACAACTACAACAACAACTACAACAACTACAGCCAGACACACCACAAGCATCTGGTTTATGGGAAGAGAATTCTCCAAACTTCACTCCAGGAGAAATCTCTCCTCAGCCACAACATCTGTCACACCAGTCTGAAGACGAAGAAAAGGAAGAAGAAAAGGAAGAAGTTGAATTCTACAGTGTACCAGCCCAAAACCTTTTAATGCAAGTAAAAAAACTCCTGTCCCCACAATCTGGACTTCGGAGATCTCAACGTGATATGCCTGCCATGCTCAGAACCAAGTAGAGACCTGTAAGACTGAAAAGGAGCTGCATTTGGCAGCCATGAGCATGTATTACGCAGTTGGTGATGTGACAGGTCACCCCGGAAACAGAGGACGAGGTCGGGGACGTGGACGTGGAAGGGGAGGTCGACGTGGACCACACCTGAACTATGACTCGAATGTTTGTTTTTACTGTGGCCAGACTGGACACTGGAAGCAGGACTGTCCACAGCTGAGAAGAGACGAAACTAAGCAAAAGGCTGACTGAGGGTGGGAGGCGGGTTCCGGACGTCACACGCCAGCGGAGCCTCAACAAATGGGTGATAACACAACACACACACATACTTTTCCTGCTCTGTGCAATGAAGAGACGCTTGCTGACTGTGACTCACATTGTAAAGTTTTGCATGCTATTTCTGTCCTAGAGCAAAGATGTTCACCTCAGATGATAGGAACTTATGCTCATTTGACATCTGAAGCCTATAAGGCTTTTCCAACTTTTCAGCTTAGTATTTTGGGGAAACAAGTAACATTTATGGTTGACTCTGGGGCTACATCATCAGTAGAGAAGTCAGGGGAATTTGATCATCCTCCAAAGCTAAGTGGAAACTATGTCTATTCTATGTCTGCATCAGGTCAGGTTGTGAAGGAGAAAATGACAACGCCTATTGCGTGTGTCACTCCCGATGGGCTCTCCTTCAAGCACTCATTTTTGTTATCAGAGCTGTGTCCCGTTAACCTGATGGGCCGTGATCTCATGTGTAAACTGGGCATTATTTTAACTTCCACACCAGAGGGTGTTAAGGTTATGTCGCAGCCTGAGAAAGTTTACACAGCGGTGCAGTTTGACTCATCAGCACTTACATATGCTTATGAGTGGAAACTTCCCAGCTCTCCTTCCTCACAACAGCTGGTGGAGGAAGCAAAAGCTTTAGTTTCACCCCTTTCTGATTTCATGCAACCTGCTGATCTGCACTGCACATCACACATTTCTTTGGGGCCTGACTATGACTATGAGAAGAAGTGGTTTCGCACTCCTTTTGAAAAAATATGTACGTCTACTTTATTTTGGAATTCACAAACTGCTGCACTGGCTGTGTGTCTCACTCCAGAGCAATTAGAGTTTTTTAATGTTTGTGGTACTCGCCCTCACATCTCCTTGGCCAAACCTACACATTGGCACTAGCAGGGTGTGGGAGAGTTTGTTGCAACTTGTAAAAAAGAAACTGATTGGACAGTTTCACCTGCTGATCCAAATTTGATGTTTTCTGAACGATTGTCAGCATACAAGAAAACCTTTTTGAGCACAATGCATTGTCAAAGAGCTGTGGAACTAGTTCCCACTACAGAATCACATTTTGAAGCATGTTTTTTATCTGAAACAGATCTGTCTTCATTACCCATGTTGGCTGAAGTGCCCACTGATCTTTGGGCTAAAAGCAAAAATGATGTGGGGTTGATAAAAGGCTGTGAACCGGTAATTGTCACCCCTAAATCGGACTTTCGCCCGTGTAAAAAACAATATCCTTTGAAGCCTGAAGCAATCAAAGGGATTAAGCCTGTTTTTCAATCTTTTCAGAAAACAGGCATCATTGTTCCCTGTGAAAATTCACCTGTGCGCACTCCATTATTTCCTGTTAGAAAGATTAGAGATGCTGGCCAGCCAGATGAATGGCGTTTTGTACAGGACCTCCAAGCCGTGAATGCTGCAGTTCAGCCACGTGCTCCCACTGTGCCCAACCCACACACTATTTTGTCTCAAATTCCATCAGATGCACAGTTTTTCTCAGTTGTTGACTTGTCTAACGCATTTTTCTCTGTCCCTGTGCATCCTGATAGCCAGTTTTGGTTTGCTTTTGAATTTGAAGGGAAATCTTGGACTTTTACCCGGTTATGCCAGGGATATTGTGAAAGTCCCACTATTTACAATGCTGCCCTAAAAGCTAGTCTGGAACCACTCCAACTAACCCAAGGCTCTGCTCTTTTGCAGTACGTGGATGACATCCTTTTATGCAGCCCATCTAAGAAACAGTGTGAAAAAGACACAGTGACCCTGCTGAAGCATCTTCATTCTTGTGGCCACAAAGCCAGCCTTTCTAAATTGCAGTTTGTTCAGGACAAAGTCACCTTTTTGGGCCATGTGATTTCCAAGGAGGGGCGCTCACTTTCTCCTAAACGCGTTGCTGCAGTTCAGAACATTCCTAAACCAGTTACTAAAAAACAGCTCATGTCCTTTTTAGGCATAACATCTTACTGCAGGAACTTTATTCCTAACTACTCTTCTCTGAAAGCTCCATTAGGTGCTCTTATCCATGGGAAAGGCCTCCAGTCAGCTGATCGTGTTCCATGGACTTCTGAGGCTGAATCAGCCTTCACTCAGCTTAAGCGGGCTCTTCAAACAGCTCCTACACTTGGCATCCCAGATCCTCATAAACCTTTCACACAGGCAGTTGATTTGAAGCGTGGTTGTATGACATCTGTTCTTATGCAGGAACACGGGGGATGGCAAAGGCCAGTGGCTTATTTCTCCGCAAAGTTGGACCCTGTGGCTGCAGGTCTGCCTGGTTGTCTTCGTGCTGTTGCAGCTGCAGAGAAAGCTGTCCTGGCCTCCCGAGATATTGTAGGCTACAGTAATTTGACTGTTTTGGTTCCTCATTCTGTTGCCATTATTCTTCTTGAGCAGAAAACCTCACATCTTTCAGCTGCTCGCTAGCTCAGATACACCTCTGTGCTCCTTGATATGCCAAATGTCACTGTTAAACATTGTACTGTTCTGAATCCGGCTACGTTGCTTCCCACTTCTGATGATGGGGAGCCGCATGACTGTGTAGTTGTTCTGGAACAGGTTTGTACACCCAGACCTGATCTTTCTGACATTCCTCTTCCCAACTCTGACATGATTCTTTTTGTAGATGGATCAGCTTTGCGTGATCCAGCCACAGGTACTAACTGTGTTGGGTTTGCAGTATGTTCTTCACATGACACTTTGCTGTCTGGCTCCCTCCCTAAACATTTCTCTGCCCAAACTGCTGAACTCATTGCACTTACTGAAGCGTGTAAGCTGGCAGGTGGTAAGTCTGTCACCATTTACACAGATTCCAGATATGCTTTTGGTGTTGTTCATGACTTTGGTGCGCTGTGGAAACACAGACATTTCCTTAAATCAGATGGCAAACCTATTCTGAACTCCTCACAGGTTTCTGATCTTCTTGATCCGATCCTTTTGCCTACAGCCATTTTGGTCTGTAAGTGTGCGGCTCACACTAACTCAGATGATCCTGTTGCTCGTGGCAATGCTAAAGCTGATGCTGCAGCTAAGCAGGCAGCTAACTCTTTTCCTGTTTTCACTTCCCTCTTTTTGCAAGCGGAAGACACGCCCA